>NW_027364497.1:0-219740 GCF_046119375.1 Phyllobates terribilis | reverse complement strand
AATGGCAAAAATCAATGAATATTGTAAATGCACAAACAGTAATTTCTCCGCATTGCAAGGTGCAATTCTGAAATTTTTTGCTTTTTCCTGCTCCTCTTAGCATGATAAAGAAGATTCAAAGAGAGTGAGATGCCAGCTCCTTTCATTCAGTCAGTAGCTTCAATCATTTCTGGACGTTTTTCAATGGCAAAAACCAATGAATATTGTAAATGCACAAACAGTAATTTCTCCGCATTGCAAGGTGCAATTCGGAAATTTTTTGCTTTTTCCTGCTCCTCTTAGCATGATAAAGAAGATTCAAAGAGAGTGAGATGACAGCTCCTTTCATTCAGTCAGTACCTTCAATCATTTCTGGACGTTTTTCAATGGCAAAAATCAATGAATATTGTAAATGCACAAACAGTAATTTCTCCGCATTGCAAGGTGCAATTCTGAAATTTTTTGCTTTTTCCCGCTGCTCTTAGCATGATAAAGAAGATTCAAAGAGAGTGAGGTGCCAGCTCCTTTCATTCAGTCAGTAGCTTCAAACATTTCTGGTATATGAATAACATGTTTTTCAATGGCAAAAATCAATGAATATTGTAAATGCACAAACAGTAATTTCTCCGCATTGCAAGTTGCAATTCTGAAATTTTTTGCTTTTTCCTGCTCCTCTTAGCATGATAAAGAAGATTCAAAGAGAGTGAGATGCCAGCTCCTTTCATTCAGTCAGTAGCTTCAATCATTTCTGGACGTTTTTCAATGGCAAAAATCAATGAATATTGTAAATGCACAAACAGTAATTTCTCCGCATTGCAAGGTGCAATTCTGAAATTTTTTGCTTTTTCCTGCTCCTCTTAGCATGATAAAGAAGATTCAAAGAGAGTGAGATGTCAGCTCCTTTCATTCAGTCAGTAGCTTCAAACATTTCTGGTATATGAATAACATGATGTTTTTCAATGGCAAAAATCAATGAATATTGTAAATGCACAAACAGTAATTTCTCCGCATTGCAAGGTGCAATTCTGAAATTTTTTGCTTTTTCCTGCTCCTCTTAGCATGATAAAGAAGATTCAAAGAGAGTGAGATGCCAGCTCCTTTCATTCAGTCAGTAGCTTCAATCATTTCTGGATGTTTTTCAATGGCAAAAATCAATGAATATTGTAAATGCACAAACAGTAATTTCTCCGCATTGCAAGGTGCAATTCTGAAATTTTTTGCTTTTTCCTGCTCCTCTTAGCATGATAAAGAAGATTCAAAGAGAGTGAGATGCCAGCTCCTTTCGTTCAGTCAGTAGCTTCAATCATTTCTGGACGTTTTTCAATGGCAAAAATCATTGAATATTATAAATGCACAAACAGTAATTTCTCCGCATTGCAAGGTGCAATTCTGAAATTTTTTGCTTTTTCCCGCTCCTCTTAGCATGATAAAGAAGATTCAAAGAGAGTGAGGTGCCAGCTCCTTTCATTCAGTCAGTAGCTTCAAACATTTCTGGTATATGAATAACATGTTTTTCAATGGCAAAAATCAATGAATATTGTAAATGCACAAACAGTAATTTCTCCGCATTGCAAGGTGTAATTCTGAAATTTTTTGCTTTTTCCTGCTCCTCTTAGCATGATAAAGAAGATTCAAAGAGAGTGAGATGCCAGCTCCTTTCATTCAGTCAGTAGCTTCAATCATTTCTGGACGTTTTTCAATGGCAAAAATCAATGAATATTGTAAATGCACAAACAGTAATTTCTCCGCATTGCAAGGTGCAATTCTGAAATTTTTTGCTTTTTCCTGCTCCTCTTAGCATGATAAAGAAGATTCAAAGAGAGTGAGATGTCAGCTCCTTTCATTCAGTCAGTAGCTTCAAACATTTCTGGTATATGAATAACATGATGTTTTTCAATGGCAAAAATCAATGAATATTGTAAATGCACAAACAGTAATTTCTCCGCATTGCAAGGTGCAATTCTGAAATTTTTTGCTTTTTCCTGCTCCTCTTAGCATGATAAAGAAGATTCAAAGAGAGTGAGATGCCAGCTCCTTTCATTCAGTCAGTAGCTTCAATCATTTCTGGATGTTTTTCAATGGCAAAAATCAATGAATATTGTAAATGCACAAACAGTAATTTCTCCGCATTGCAAGGTGCAATTCTGAAATTTTTTGCTTTTTCCTGCTCCTCTTAGCATGATAAAGAAGATTCAAAGAGAGTGAGATGCCAGCTCCTTTCGTTCAGTCAGTAGCTTCAATCATTTCTGGACGTTTTTCAATGGCAAAAATCATTGAATATTATAAATGCACAAACAGTAATTTCTCCGCATTGCAAGGTGCAAGTCTGAAATTTTTTGCTTTTTCCTGCTCCTCTTAGCATGATAAAGAAGATTCAAAGAGAGTGAGATGCCAGCTACTTTCATTCAGTCAGTAGCTTCAATCATTTCTGGACGTTTTTCAATGGTAAAAATCAATGAATATTGTAAATGCACAAACAGTAATTTCTCCACATTGCAAGGTGCAATTCTGAAATTTTTTGCTTTTTCCTGCTCCTCTTAGCATGATAAAGAAGATTCAAAGAGAGTGAGATGCCAGCTCCTTTCATTCAGTCAGTAGCTTCAAACATTTCTGGTATATGAATAACATGATGTTTTTCAATGGCAAAAATCAATGAATATTGTAAATGCACAAACAGTAATTTCTCCGCATTGCAAGGTGCTATTCTGAAATTTTTTGCTTTTTCCTGCTCCTCTTAGCATGATAAAGAAGATTCAAAGAGAGTGAGATGCCAGCTCCTTTCATTCAGTCAGTAGCTTCAATCATTTCTGGATGTTTTTCAATGGCAAAAATCAATGACTATTGTAAATGCACAAACTGTAATTTCTCCGCATTGCAAGGTGCAATTCTGAAATTTTTTGCTTTTTCCTGCTCCTCTTAGCATGATAAAGAAGATTCAAAGAGAGTGAGATGTCAGCTCCTTTCATTCAGTCAGTAGCTTCAAACATTTCTGGTATATGAATAACATGATGTTTTTCAATGGCAAAAATCAATGAATATTGTAAATGCACAAACAGTAATTTCTCCGCATTGCAAGGTGCAATTCTGAAATTTTTTGCTTTTTCCTGCTCCTCTTAGCATGATAAAGAAGATTCAAAGAGAGTGAGATGCCAAGCTCCTTTCATTCAGTCAGTAGCTTCAATCATTTCTGGATGTTTTTCAATGGCAAAAATCAATGAATATTGTAAATGCACAAACAGTAATTTCTCCGCATTGCAAGGTGCAATTCTGAAATTTTTTGCTTTTTCCTGCTCCTCTTAGCATGATAAAGAAGATTCAAAGAGAGTGAGATGCCAGCTCCTTTCGTTCAGTCAGTAGCTTCAATCATTTCTGGATGTTTTTCAATGGCAAAAATCATTGAATATTATAAATGCACAAACAGTAATTTCTCCGCATTGCAAGGTGCAATTCTGAAATTTTTTGCTTTTTCCCGCTCCTCTTAGCATGATAAAGAAGATTCAAAGAGAGTGAGGTGCCAGCTCCTTTCATTCAGTCAGTAGCTTCAAACATTTCTGGTATATGAATAAAATGTTTTTCAATGGCAAAAATCAATGAATATTGTAAATGCACAAACAGTAATTTCTCCGCATTGCAAGGTGCAATTCTGAAATTTTTTGCTTTTTCCTGCTCCTCTTAGCATGATAAAGAAGATTCAAAGAGAGTGAGATGCCAGCTCCTTTCATTCAGTCAGTAGCTTCAATCATTTCTGGACGTTTTTCAATGGCAAAAATCAATGAATATTGTAAATGCACAAACAGTAATTTCTCCGCATTGCAAGGTGCAATTCTGAAATTTTTTGCTTTTTCCTGCTCCTCTTAGCATGATAAAGAAGATTCAAAGAGAGTGAGATGTCAGCTCCTTTCATTCAGTCAGTAGCTTCAAACATTTCTGGTATATGAATAACATGATGTTTTTCAATGGCAAAAATCAATGAATATTGTAAATGCACAAACAGTAATTTCTCCGCATTGCAAGGTGCAATTCTGAAATTTTTTGCTTTTTCCTGCTCCTCTTAGCATGATAAAGAAGATTCAAAGAGAGTGAGATGCCAGCTCCTTTCATTCAGTCAGTAGCTTCAATCATTTCTGGATGTTTTTCAATGGCAAAAATCAATGAATATTGTAAATGCACAAACAGTAATTTCTCCGCATTGCAAGGTGCAATTCTGAAATTTTTTGCTTTTTCCTGCTCCTCTTAGCATGATAAAGAAGATTCAAAGAGAGTGAGATGCCAGCTCCTTTCGTTCAGTCAGTAGCTTCAATCATTTCTGGACGTTTTTCAATGGCAAAAATCATTGAATATTATAAATGCACAAACAGTAATTTCTCCGCATTGCAAGGTGCAATTCTGAAATTTTTTACTTTTTCCTGCTCCTCTTAGCATGATAAAGAAGATTCAAAGAGAGTGAGATGCCAGCTCCTTTCATTCAGTCAGTAGCTTCAATCATTTCTGGTATATGAATAACATGATGTTTTTCAATGGCAAAAATCAATGAATATTGTAAATGCACAAACAGTAATTTCTCCGCATTGCAAGGTGCAATTCTGAAATTTTTTGCTTTTTCCTGCTCCTCTTAGCATGATAAAGAAGATTCAAAGAGAGTGAGATGCCAGCTCCTTTCATTCAGTCAGTAGCTTCAAACATTTCTGGTATATGAATAACATGATGTTTTTCAATGGCAAAAATCAATGAATATTGTAAATGCACAAACAGTAATTTCTCCGCATTGCAAGGTGCAAGTCTGAAATTTTTTGCTTTTTCCTGCTCCTCTTAGCATGATAAAGAAGATTCAAAGAGAGTGAGATGCCAGCTACTTTCATTCAGTCAGTAGCTTCAATCATTTCTGGACGTTTTTCAATGGTAAAAATCAATGAATATTGTAAATGCACAAACAGTAATTTCTCCACATTGCAAGGTGCAATTCTGAAATTTTTTGCTTTTTCCTGCTCCTCTTAGCATGATAAAGAAGATTCAAAGAGAGTGAGATGCCAGCTCCTTTCATTCAGTCAGTAGCTTCAAACATTTCTGGTATATGAATAACATGATGTTTTTCAATGGCAAAAATCAATGAATATTGTAAATGCACAAACAGTAATTTCTCCGCATTGCAAGGTGCAATTCTGAAATTTTTTGCTTTTTCCTGCTCCTCTTAGCATGATAAAGAAGATTCAAAGAGAGTGAGATGCCAGCTCCTTTCATTCAGTCAGTAGCTTCAAACATTTCTGGTATATGAATAACATGATGTTTTTCAATGGCAAAAATCAATGAATATTGTAAATGCACAAACAGTAATTTCTCCGCATTGCAAGGTGCAAGTCTGAAATTTTTTGCTTTTTCCTGCTCCTCTTAGCATGATAAAGAAGATTCAAAGAGAGTGAGATGCCAGCTACTTTCATTCAGTCAGTAGCTTCAATCATTTCTGGACGTTTTTCAATGGTAAAAGTCAATGAATATTGTAAATGCACAAACAGTAATTTCTCCACATTGCAAGGTGCAATTCTGAAATTTTTTGCTTTTTCCTGCTCCTCTTAGCATGATAAAGAAGATTCAAAGAGAGTGAGATGCCAGCTCCTTTCATTCAGTCAGTAGCTTCAAACATTTCTGGTATATGAATAACATGATGTTTTTCAATGGCAAAAATCAATGAATATTGTAAATGCACAAACAGTAATTTCTCCGCATTGCAAGGTGCAAGTCTGAAATTTTTTGCTTTTTCCTGCTCCTCTTAGCATGATAAACAAGATTCAAAGAGAGTGAGATGCCAGCTCCTTTCATTCAGTCAGTAGCTTCAATCATTTCTGGACGTTTTTCAATGGCAAAAATCAATGAATATTGTAAATGCACAAACAGTAATTTCTCCGCATTGCAAGGTGCAATTCTGAAATTTTTTGCTTTTTCCTGCTCCTCTTAGCATGATAAAGAAGATTCAAAGAGAGTGAGATGCCAGCTCCTTTCATTCAGTCAGTAGCTTCAATCATTTCTGGACGTTTTTCAATGGCAAAAATCAATGAATATTGTAAATGCACAAACAGTAATTTCTCCGCATTGCAAGGTGCAATTCTGAAATTTTTTGCTTTTTCCTGCTCCTCTTAGCATGATAAAGAAGATTCAAAGAGAGTGAGATGCCAGCTCCTTTCATTCAGTCAGTAGCTTCAAACATTTCTGGTATATGAATAACATGATGTTTTTCAATGGCAAAAATCAATGAATATTGTAAATGCACAAACAGTAATTTCTCCGCATTGCAAGGTGCAAGTCTGAAATTTTTTGCTTTTTCCTGCTCCTCTTAGCATGATAAAGAAGATTCAAAGAGTGAGATGCCAGCTACTTTCATTCAGTCAGTAGCTTCAATCATTTCTGGACGTTTTTCAATGGTAAAAATCAATGAATATTGTAAATGCACAAACAGTAATTTCTCCACATTGCAAGGTGCAATTCTGAAATTTTTTGCTTTTTCCTGCTCCTCTTAGCATGATAAAGAAGATTCAAAGAGAGTGAGATGCCAGCTCCTTTCATTCAGTCAGTAGCTTCAAACATTTCTGGTATATGAATAACATGATGTTTTCAATGGCAAAAATCAATGAATATTGTAAATGCACAAACAGTAAATTCTCCGCATTGCAAGGTGCAATTCTGAAATTTTTTGCTTTTTCCTGCTCCTCTTAGCATGATAAAGAAGATTCAAAGAGAGTGAGATGCCAGCTCCTTTCATTCAGTCAGTAGCTTCAAACATTTCTGGTATATGAATAACATGATGTTTTTCAATGGCAAAAATCAATGAATATTGTAAATGCACAAACAGTAATTTCTCCGCATTGCAAGGTGCAAGTCTGAAATTTTTTGCTTTGTCCTGCTCCTCTTAGCATGATAAAGAAGATTCAAAGAGAGTGAGATGCCAGCTACTTTCATTCAGTCAGTAGATTGAATCATTTCTGGACGTTTTTCAATGTTAAAAATCAATGAATATTGTAAATGCACAAACAGTAATTTCTCCACATTGCAAGGTGCAATTCTGAAATTTTTTGCTTATTCCTGCTCCTCTTAGCATGATAATGAAGATTCAAAGAGAGTGAGATGCCAGCTCCTTTCATTCAGTCAGTAGCTTCAATCATTTCTGGATGTTTTTCAATGGCAAAAATCAATGAATATTGTAAATGCACAAACTGTAATTTCTCCGCATTGCAAGGTGCAATTCTGAAATTTTTTACTTTTTCCTGCTCCTCTTAGCATGATAAAGAAGATTCAAAGAGAGTGAGATGCCAGCTCCTTTCATTCAGTCAGTAGCTTCAATCATTTCTGGTATATGAATAACATGATGTTTTTCAATGGCAAAAATCAATGAATATTGTAAATGCACAAACAGTAATTTCTCCGCATTGCAAAGTGCAATTCTGAAATTTTTTGCTTTTTCCTGCTCCTCTTAGCATGATAAAGAAGATTCAAAGAGAGTGAGGTGCCAGCTTCTTTCATTCAGTCAGTAGCTTCAAACATTTCTGGTATATGAATAACATGTTTTTCAATGGCAAAAATCAATGAATATTGTAAATGCACAAACAGTAATTTCTCCGCATTGCAAGGTGCAATTGTGAAATTTTTTGCTTTTTCCTGCTCCTCTTAGCATGATAAAGAAGATTCAAAGAGAGTGAGATGCCAGCTCCTTTCATTCAGTCAGTAGCTTCAATCATTTCTGGACGTTTTTCAATGGCAAAAATCAATGAATATTGTAAATGCACAAACAGTAATTTCTCCGCATTGCAAGGTGCAATTCTGAAATTTTTTGCTTTTTCCTGCTCCTCTTAGCATGATAAAGAAGATTCAAAGAGAGTGAGATGCCAGCTCCTTTCATTCAGTCAGTAGCTTCAATCATTTCTGGACGTTTTTCAATGGCAAAAATCAATGAATATTGTAAATGCACAAACAGTAATTTCTCCGCATTGCAAGGTGCAATTCTGAAATTTTTTGCTTTTTCCTGCTCCTCTTAGCATGATAAAGAAGATTCAAAGAGAGTGAGATGCCAGCTCCTTTCATTCAGTCAGTAGCTTCAAACATTTCTGGTATATGAATAACATGATGTTTTTCAATGGCAAAAATCAATGAATATTGTAAATGCACAAACAGTAATTTCTCCGCATTGCAAGGTGCAAGTCTGAAATTTTTTGCTTTTTCCTGCTCCTCTTAGCATGATAAAGAAGATTCAAAGAGAGTGAGATGCCAGCTACTTTCATTCAGTCAGTAGCTTCAATCATTTCTGGACGTTTTTCAATGGTAAAAATCAATGAATATTGTAAATGCACAAACAGTAATTTCTCCACATTGCAAGGTGCAATTCTGAAATTTTTTGCTTTTTCCTGCTCCTCTTAGCATGATAAAGAAGATTCAAAGAGAGTGAGATGCCAGCTCCTTTCATTCAGTCAGTAGCTTCAAACATTTCTGGTATATGAATAACATGATGTTTTCAATGGCAAAAATCAATGAATATTGTAAATGCACAAACAGTAAATTCTCCGCATTGCAAGGTGCAATTCTGAAATTTTTTGCTTTTTCCTGCTCCTCTTAGCATGATAAAGAAGATTCAAAGAGAGTGAGATGCCAGCTCCTTTCATTCAGTCAGTAGCTTCAAACATTTCTGGTATATGAATAACATGATGTTTTTCAATGGCAAAAATCAATGAATATTGTAAATGCACAAACAGTAATTTCTCCGCATTGCAAGGTGCAATTGTGAAATTTTTTGCTTTTTCCTGCTCCTCTTAGCATGATAAAGAAGATTCAAAGAGAGTGAGATGCCAGCTCCTTTCATTCAGTCAGTAGCTTCAATCATTTCTGGACGTTTTTCAATGGCAAAAATCAATGAATATTGTAAATGCACAAACAGTAATTTCTCCGCATTGCAAGGTGCAATTCTGAAATTTTTTGCTTTTTCCTGCTCCTCTTAGCATGATAAAGAAGATTCAAAGAGAGTGAGATGCCAGCTCCTTTCATTCAGTCAGTAGCTTCAATCATTTCTGGACGTTTTTCAATGGCAAAAATCAATGAATATTGTAAATGCACAAACAGTAATTTCTCCGCATTGCAAGGTGCAATTCTGAAATTTTTTACTTTTTCCTGCTCCTCTTAGCATGATAAAGAAGATTCAAAGAGAGTGAGATGCCAGCTCCTTTCATTCAGTCAGTAGCTTCAATCATTTCTGGACGTTTTTCAATGGCAAAAATCAATGAATATTGTAAATGCACAAACAGTAATTTCTCCGCATTGCAAGGTGCAATTCTGAAATTTTTTGCTTTTTCCTGCTCCTCTTAGCATGATAAAGAAGATTCAAAGAGAGTGAGATGCCAGCTCCTTTCATTCAGTCAGTACTTTCAATCATTTCTGGACGTTTTTCAATGGCAAAAATCAATGAATATTGTAAATGCACAAACAGTAATTTCTCCGCATTGCAAGGTGCAATTCTGAAATTTTTTGCTTTTTCCTGCTCCTCTTAGCATGATAAAGAAGATTCAAAGAGAGTGAGATGCCAGCTCCTTTCATTCAGTCAGTAGCTTCAATCATTTCTGGACGTTTTTCAATGGCAAAAATCAATGAATATTGTAAATGCACAAACAGTAATTTCTCCGCATTGCAAGGTGCAATTCTGAAATTTTTTGCTTTTTCCTGCTCCTCTTAGCATGATAAAGAAGATTCAAAGAGAGTGAGATGCCAGCTCCTTTCATTCAGTCAGTAGCTTCAAACATTTCTGGTATATGAATAACATGATGTTTTTCAATGGCAAAAATCAATGAATATTGTAAATGCACAAACAGCAATTTCTCCGCATTGCAAGGTGCAAGTCTGAAATTTTTTGCTTTTTCCTGCTCCTCTTAGCATGATAAAGAAGATTCAAAGAGAGTGAGATGCCAGCTACTTTCATTCAGTCAGTAGCTTCAATCATTTCTGGACGTTTTTCAATGGTAAAAATCAATGAATATTGTAAATGCACAGTAATTTCTCCACATTGCAAGGTGCAATTCTGAAATTTTTTGCTTTTTCCTGCTCCTCTTAGCATGATAAAGAAGATTCAAAGAGAGTGAGATGCCAGCTCCTTTCATTCAGTCAGTAGCTTCAAACATTTCTGGTATATGAATAACATGATGTTTTTCAATGGCAAAAATCAATGAATATTGTAAATGCACAAACAGTAATTTCTCCGCATTGCAAGGTGCAATTCTGAAATTTTTTGCTTTTTCCTGCTCCTCTTAGCATGATAAAGAAGATTCAAAGAGAGTGAGATGCCAGCTCCTTTCATTCAGTCAGTAGCTTCAAACATTTCTGGTATATGAATAACATGATGTTTTTCAATGGCAAAAATCAATGAATATTGTAAATGCACAAACAGTAATTTCTCCGCATTGCAAGGTGCAAGTCTGAAATTTTTTGCTTTTTCCTGCTCCTCTTAGCATGATAAAGAAGATTCAAAGAGAGTGAGATGCCAGCTACTTTCATTCAGTCAGTAGCTTCAATCATTTCTGGACGTTTTTCAATGGTAAAAGTCAATGAATATTGTAAATGCACAAACAGTAATTTCTCCACATTGCAAGGTGCAATTCTGAAATTTTTTGCTTTTTCCTGCTCCTCTTAGCATGATAAAGAAGATTCAAAGAGAGTGAGATGCCAGCTCCTTTCATTCAGTCAGTAGCTTCAAACATTTCTGGTATATGAATAACATGATGTTTTTCAATGGCAAAAATCAATGAATATTGTAAATGCACAAACAGTAATTTCTCCGCATTGCAAGGTGCAAGTCTGAAATTTTTTGCTTTTTCCTGCTCCTCTTAGCATGATAAACAAGATTCAAAGAGAGTGAGATGCCAGCTCCTTTCATTCAGTCAGTAGCTTCAATCATTTCTGGACGTTTTTCAATGGCAAAAATCAATGAATATTGTAAATGCACAAACAGTAATTTCTCCGCATTGCAAGGTGCAATTCTGAAATTTTTTGCTTTTTCCTGCTCCTCTTAGCATGATAAAGAAGATTCAAAGAGAGTGAGATGCCAGCTCCTTTCATTCAGTCAGTAGCTTCAATCATTTCTGGACGTTTTTCAATGGCAAAAATCAATGAATATTGTAAATGCACAAACAGTAATTTCTCCGCATTGCAAGGTGCAATTCTGAAATTTTTTGCTTTTTCCTGCTCCTCTTAGCATGATAAAGAAGATTCAAAGAGAGTGAGATGCCAGCTCCTTTCATTCAGTCAGTAGCTTCAAACATTTCTGGTATATGAATAACATGATGTTTTTCAATGGCAAAAATCAATGAATATTGTAAATGCACAAACAGTAATTTCTCCGCATTGCAAGGTGCAAGTCTGAAATTTTTTGCTTTTTCCTGCTCCTCTTAGCATGATAAAGAAGATTCAAAGAGTGAGATGCCAGCTACTTTCATTCAGTCAGTAGCTTCAATCATTTCTGGACGTTTTTCAATGGTAAAAATCAATGAATATTGTAAATGCACAAACAGTAATTTCTCCACATTGCAAGGTGCAATTCTGAAATTTTTTGCTTTTTCCTGCTCCTCTTAGCATGATAAAGAAGATTCAAAGAGAGTGAGATGCCAGCTCCTTTCATTCAGTCAGTAGCTTCAAACATTTCTGGTATATGAATAACATGATGTTTTCAATGGCAAAAATCAATGAATATTGTAAATGCACAAACAGTAAATTCTCCGCATTGCAAGGTGCAATTCTGAAATTTTTTGCTTTTTCCTGCTCCTCTTAGCATGATAAAGAAGATTCAAAGAGAGTGAGATGCCAGCTCCTTTCATTCAGTCAGTAGCTTCAAACATTTCTGGTATATGAATAACATGATGTTTTTCAATGGCAAAAATCAATGAATATTGTAAATGCACAAACAGTAATTTCTCCGCATTGCAAGGTGCAAGTCTGAAATTTTTTGCTTTGTCCTGCTCCTCTTAGCATGATAAAGAAGATTCAAAGAGAGTGAGATGCCAGCTACTTTCATTCAGTCAGTAGATTGAATCATTTCTGGACGTTTTTCAATGTTAAAAATCAATGAATATTGTAAATGCACAAACAGTAATTTCTCCACATTGCAAGGTGCAATTCTGAAATTTTTTGCTTATTCCTGCTCCTCTTAGCATGATAATGAAGATTCAAAGAGAGTGAGATGCCAGCTCCTTTCATTCAGTCAGTAGCTTCAATCATTTCTGGATGTTTTTCAATGGCAAAAATCAATGAATATTGTAAATGCACAAACTGTAATTTCTCCGCATTGCAAGGTGCAATTCTGAAATTTTTTACTTTTTCCTGCTCCTCTTAGCATGATAAAGAAGATTCAAAGAGAGTGAGATGCCAGCTCCTTTCATTCAGTCAGTAGCTTCAATCATTTCTGGTATATGAATAACATGATGTTTTTCAATGGCAAAAATCAATGAATATTGTAAATGCACAAACAGTAATTTCTCCGCATTGCAAAGTGCAATTCTGAAATTTTTTGCTTTTTCCTGCTCCTCTTAGCATGATAAAGAAGATTCAAAGAGAGTGAGGTGCCAGCTTCTTTCATTCAGTCAGTACCTTCAAACATTTCTGGTATATGAATAACATGTTTTTCAATGGCAAAAATCAATGAATATTGTAAATGCACAAACAGTAATTTCTCCGCATTGCAAGGTGCAATTGTGAAATTTTTTGCTTTTTCCTGCTCCTCTTAGCATGATAAAGAAGATTCAAAGAGAGTGAGATGCCAGCTCCTTTCATTCAGTCAGTAGCTTCAATCATTTCTGGACGTTTTTCAATGGCAAAAATCAATGAATATTGTAAATGCACAAACAGTAATTTCTCCGCATTGCAAGGTGCAATTCTGAAATTTTTTGCTTTTTCCTGCTCCTCTTAGCATGATAAAGAAGATTCAAAGAGAGTGAGATGCCAGCTCCTTTCATTCAGTCAGTAGCTTCAATCATTTCTGGACGTTTTTCAATGGCAAAAATCAATGAATATTGTAAATGCACAAACAGTAATTTCTCCGCATTGCAAGGTGCAATTCTGAAATTTTTTGCTTTTTCCTGCTCCTCTTAGCATGATAAAGAAGATTCAAAGAGAGTGAGATGCCAGCTCCTTTCATTCAGTCAGTAGCTTCAAACATTTCTGGTATATGAATAACATGATGTTTTTCAATGGCAAAAATCAATGAATATTGTAAATGCACAAACAGTAATTTCTCCGCATTGCAAGGTGCAAGTCTGAAATTTTTTGCTTTTTCCTGCTCCTCTTAGCATGATAAAGAAGATTCAAAGAGAGTGAGATGCCAGCTACTTTCATTCAGTCAGTAGCTTCAATCATTTCTGGACGTTTTTCAATGGTAAAAATCAATGAATATTGTAAATGCACAAACAGTAATTTCTCCACATTGCAAGGTGCAATTCTGAAATTTTTTGCTTTTTCCTGCTCCTCTTAGCATGATAAAGAAGATTCAAAGAGAGTGAGATGCCAGCTCCTTTCATTCAGTCAGTAGCTTCAAACATTTCTGGTATATGAATAACATGATGTTTTCAATGGCAAAAATCAATGAATATTGTAAATGCACAAACAGTAAATTCTCCGCATTGCAAGGTGCAATTCTGAAATTTTTTGCTTTTTCCTGCTCCTCTTAGCATGATAAAGAAGATTCAAAGAGAGTGAGATGCCAGCTCCTTTCATTCAGTCAGTAGCTTCAAACATTTCTGGTATATGAATAACATGATGTTTTTCAATGGCAAAAATCAATGAATATTGTAAATGCACAAACAGTAATTTCTCCGCATTGCAAGGTGCAATTGTGAAATTTTTTGCTTTTTCCTGCTCCTCTTAGCATGATAAAGAAGATTCAAAGAGAGTGAGATGCCAGCTCCTTTCATTCAGTCAGTAGCTTCAATCATTTCTGGACGTTTTTCAATGGCAAAAATCAATGAATATTGTAAATGCACAAACAGTAATTTCTCCGCATTGCAAGGTGCAATTCTGAAATTTTTTGCTTTTTCCTGCTCCTCTTAGCATGATAAAGAAGATTCAAAGAGAGTGAGATGCCAGCTCCTTTCATTCAGTCAGTAGCTTCAATCATTTCTGGACGTTTTTCAATGGCAAAAATCAATGAATATTGTAAATGCACAAACAGTAATTTCTCCGCATTGCAAGGTGCAATTCTGAAATTTTTTACTTTTTCCTGCTCCTCTTAGCATGATAAAGAAGATTCAAAGAGAGTGAGATGCCAGCTCCTTTCATTCAGTCAGTAGCTTCAATCATTTCTGGACGTTTTTCAATGGCAAAAATCAATGAATATTGTAAATGCACAAACAGTAATTTCTCCGCATTGCAAGGTGCAATTCTGAAATTTTTTGCTTTTTCCTGCTCCTCTTAGCATGATAAAGAAGATTCAAAGAGAGTGAGATGCCAGCTCCTTTCATTCAGTCAGTACTTTCAATCATTTCTGGACGTTTTTCAATGGCAAAAATCAATGAATATTGTAAATGCACAAACAGTAATTTCTCCGCATTGCAAGGTGCAATTCTGAAATTTTTTGCTTTTTCCTGCTCCTCTTAGCATGATAAAGAAGATTCAAAGAGAGTGAGATGCCAGCTCCTTTCATTCAGTCAGTAGCTTCAATCATTTCTGGACGTTTTTCAATGGCAAAAATCAATGAATATTGTAAATGCACAAACAGTAATTTCTCCGCATTGCAAGGTGCAATTCTGAAATTTTTTGCTTTTTCCTGCTCCTCTTAGCATGATAAAGAAGATTCAAAGAGAGTGAGATGCCAGCTCCTTTCATTCAGTCAGTAGCTTCAAACATTTCTGGTATATGAATAACATGATGTTTTTCAATGGCAAAAATCAATGAATATTGTAAATGCACAAACAGCAATTTCTCCGCATTGCAAGGTGCAAGTCTGAAATTTTTTGCTTTTTCCTGCTCCTCTTAGCATGATAAAGAAGATTCAAAGAGAGTGAGATGCCAGCTACTTTCATTCAGTCAGTAGCTTCAATCATTTCTGGACGTTTTTCAATGGTAAAAATCAATGAATATTGTAAATGCACAGTAATTTCTCCACATTGCAAGGTGCAATTCTGAAATTTTTTGCTTTTTCCTGCTCCTCTTAGCATGATAAAGAAGATTCAAAGAGAGTGAGATGCCAGCTCCTTTCATTCAGTCAGTAGCTTCAAACATTTCTGGTATATGAATAACATGATGTTTTTCAATGGCAAAAATCAATGAATATTGTAAATGCACAAACAGTAATTTCTCCGCATTGCAAGGTGCAATTCTGAAATTTTTTGCTTTTTCCTGCTCCTCTTAGCATGATAAAGAAGATTCAAAGAGAGTGAGATGCCAGCTCCTTTCATTCAGTCAGTAGCTTCAAACATTTCTGGTATATGAATAACATGATGTTTTTCAATGGCAAAAATCAATGAATATTGTAAATGCACAAACAGTAATTTCTCCGCATTGCAAGGTGCAATTCTGAAATTTTTTGCTTTTTCCTGCTCCTCTTAGCATGATAAAGAAGATTCAAAGAGAGTGAGATGCCAGCTCCTTTCATTCAGTCAGTAGCTTCAATCATTTCTGGACGTTTTTCAATGGCAAAAATCAATGAATATTGTAAATGCACAAACAGTAATTTCTCTGCATTGCAAGGTGCAATTCTGAAATTTTTTGCTTTTTCCTGCTCCTCTTAGCATGATAAAGAAGATTCAAAGAGAGTGAGATGTCAGCTCCTTTCATTCAGTCAGTAGCTTCAAAATGCTAAGAGGAGCAGGAAAAAGCAAAAAATTTCAGAATTGCACCTTGCAATGCGGAGAAATTACTGTTTGTGCATTTACAATATTCATTGATTTTTGCCATTGAAAAACGTCCAGAAATGATTGAAGCTACTGACTGAATGAAAGGAGCTGGCATCTCACTCTCTTTGAATCTTCTTTATCATGCTAAGAGGAGCAGGAAAAAGCAAAAAATTTCAGAATTGCACCTTGCAATGCGGAGAAATTACTGTTTGTGCTTTTACAATATTCATTGATTTTTGCCATTGAAAAACATCATGTTATTCATATACCAGAAATGTTTGAAGCTACTGACTGAATGAAAGGAGCTGGCATCTCACTCTCTTTGAATCTTCTTTATCATGCTAAGAGGAGCAGGAAAAAGCAAAAAATTTCAGAATTGCACCTTGCAATGCGGAGAAATTACTGTTTGTGCATTTACAATATTCATTGATTTTTGCCATTGAAAAACGTCCAGAAATGATTGAAGCTACTGACTGAATGAAAGGAGCTGGCATCTCACTCTCTTTGAATCTTCTTTATCATGCTAAGAGGAGCAGGAAAAAGCAAAAAATTTCAGAATTGCACCTTGCAATGCGGAGAAATTACTGTTTGTGCATTTACAATATTCATTGATTTTTGCCATTGAAAAACGTCCAGAAATGATTGAAGCTACTGACTGAATGAAAGGAGCTGGCATCTCACTCTCTTTGAATCTTCTTTATCATGCTAAGAGGAGCAGGAAAAAGCAAAAAATTTCAGAATTGCAACTTGCAATGCGGAGAAATTACTGTTTGTGCATTTACAATATTCATTGATTTTTGCCATTGAAAAACATCATGTTATTCATATACCAGAAATGATTGAAGCTACTGACTGAATGAAAGGAGCTGGCATCTCACTCTCTTTGAATCTTCTTTATCATGCTAAGAGGAGCAGGAAAAAGCAAAAAATTTCAGAATTGCACCTTGCAATGCGGAGAAATTACTGTTTGTGCATTTACAATATTCATTGATTTTTGCCATTGAAAAACGTCCAGAAATGATTGAAGCTACTGACTGAATGAAAGGAGCTGGCATCTCACTCTCTTTGAATCTTCTTTATCATGCTAAGAGGAGCAGGAAAAAGCAAAAAATTTCAGAATTGCACCTTGCAATGCGGAGAAATTACTGTTTGTGCTTTTACAATATTCATTGATTTTTGCCATTGAAAAACATCATATTATTCATATACCAGAAATGTTTGAAGCTACTGACTGAATGAAAGGAGCTGGCATCTCACTCTCTTTGAATCCTCTTTATCATGCTAAGAGGAGCAGGAAAAAGCAAAAAATTTCAGAATTGCACCTTGCAATGCGGAGAAATTACTGTTTGTGCATTTACAATATTCATTGATTTTTGCCATTGAAAAACGTCCAGAAATGATTGAAGCTACTGACTGAATGAAAGGAGCTGGCATCTCACTCTCTTTGAATCTTCTTTATCATGCTAAGAGGAGCAGGAAAAAGCAAAAAATTTCAGAATTGCACCTTGCAATGCGGAGAAATTACTGTTTGTGCATTTACAATATTCATTGATTTTTGCCATTGAAAAACGTCCAGAAATGATTGAAGCTACTGACTGAATGAAAGGAGCTGGCATCTCACTCTCTTTGAATCTTCTTTATCATGCTAAGAGGAGCAGGAAAAAGCAAAAAATTTCAGAATTGCACCTTGCAATGCGGAGAAATTACTGTTTGTGCATTTACAATATTCATTGATTTTTGCCATTGAAAAACATCATGTTATTCATATACCAGAAATGATTGAAGCTACTGACTGAATGAAAGGAGCTGGCATCTTACTCTCTTTGAATCTTCTTTGTCATGCTAAGAGGAGCAGGAAAAAGCAAAAAATTTCAGAATTGCACCTTGCAATGCGGAGAAATTACTGTTTGTGCATTTACAATATTCATTGATTTTTGCCATTGAAAAACGTCCAGAAATGATTGAAGCTACTGACTGAATGAAAGGAGCTGGCATCTCACTCTCTTTGAATCTTCTTTATCATGCTAAGAGGAGCAGGAAAAAGCAAAAAATTTCAGAATTGCACCTTGCAATGCGGAGAAATTACTGTTTGTGCATTTACAATATTCATTGATTTTTGCCATTGAAAAACGTCCAGAAATGATTGAAGCTACTGACTGAATGAAAGGAGCTGGCATCTCACTCTCTTTGAATCTTGTTTATCATGCTAAGAGGAGCAGGAAAAAGCAAAAAATTTCAGAATTGCACCTTGCAATGCGGAGAAATTACTGTTTGTGCATTTACAATATTCATTGATTTTTGCCATTGAAAAACATCATGTTATTCATATACCAGAAATGTTTGTAGCTACTGACTGAATGAAAGGAGCTGGCATCTCACTCTCTTTGAATCTTCTTTATCATGCTAAGAGGAGCAGGAAAAAGCAAAAAATTTCAGAATTGCACCTTGCAATGCGGAGAAATTACTGTTTGTGCATTTACAATATTCATTGATTTTTGCCATTGAAAAACGTCCAGAAATGATTGAAGCTACTGACTGAATGAAAGGAGCTGGCATCTCACTCTCTTTGAATCTTCTTTATCATGCTAAAAGGAGCAGGAAAAAGCAATAAATTTCAGAATTGCACCTTGCAATGTGGAGAAATTACTGTTTGTGCATTTACAATATTCATTGATTTTTGCCATTGAAAAACATCATGTTATTCATATACCAGAAATGATTGAAGCTACTGACTGAATGAAAGGAGCTGGCATCTCACTCTCTTTGAATCTTCTTTATCATGCTAAGAGGAGCAGGAAAAAGCAAAAAATTTCAGAATTGCACCTTGCAATGCGGAGAAATTACTGTTTGTGCATTTACAATATTCATTGATTTTTGCCATTGAAAAACGTCCAGAAATGATTGAAGCTACTGACTGAATGAAAGGAGCTGGCATCTCACTCTCTTTGAATCTTCTTTATCATGCTAAGAGGAGCAGGAAAATGCAAAAAATTTCAGAATTGCACCTTGCAATGCGGAGAAATTACTGTTTGTGCTTTTACAATATTCATTGATTTTTGCCATTGAAAAACATCATGTTATTCATATACCAGAAATGTTTGAAGCTACTGACTGAATGAAAGGAGCTGGCATCTCACTCTCTTTGAATCTTCTTTATCATGCTAAGAGGAGCAGGAAAAAGCAAAAAATTTCAGAATTGCACCTTGCAATGCGGAGAAATTACTGTTTGTGCATTTACAATATTCATTGATTTTTGCCATTGAAAAACGTCCAGAAATGATTGAAGCTACTGACTGAATGAAAGGAGCTGGCATCTCACTCTCTTTGAATCTTCTTTATCATGCTAAGAGGAGCAGGAAAAAGCAAAAAATTTCAGAATTGCACCTTGCAATGCGGAGAAATTACTGTTTGTGCATTTACAATATTCATTGATTTTTGCCATTGAAAAACGTCCAGAAATGATTGAAGCTACTGACTGAATGAAAGGAGCTGGCATCTCACTCTCTTTGAATCTTCTTTATCATGCTAAGAGGAGCAGGAAAAAGCAAAAAATTTCAGAATTGCAACTTGCAATGCGGAGAAATTACTGTTTGTGCATTTACAATATTCATTGATTTTTGCCATTGAAAAACATCATGTTATTCATATACCAGAAATGATTGAAGCTACTGACTGAATGAAAGGAGCTGGCATCTCACTCTCTTTGAATCTTCTTTATCATGCTAAGAGGAGCAGGAAAAAGCAAAAAATTTCAGAATTGCACCTTGCAATGCGGAGAAATTACTGTTTGTGCATTTACAATATTCATTGATTTTTGCCATTGAAAAACGTCCAGAAATGATTGAAGCTACTGACTGAATGAAAGGAGCTGGCATCTCACTCTCTTTGAATCTTCTTTATCATGCTAAGAGGAGCAGGAAAAAGCAAAAAATTTCAGAATTGCACCTTGCAATGCGGAGAAATTACTGTTTGTGCTTTTACAATATTCATTGATTTTTGCCATTGAAAAACATCATATTATTCATATACCAGAAATGTTTGAAGCTACTGACTGAATGAAAGGAGCTGGCATCTCACTCTCTTTGAATCTTCTTTATCATGCTAAGAGGAGCAGGAAAAAGCAAAAAATTTCAGAATTGCACCTTGCAATGCGGAGAAATTACTGTTTGTGCATTTACAATATTCATTGATTTTTGCCATTGAAAAACATCATGTTATTCATATACCAGAAATGTTTGTAGCTACTGACTGAATGAAAGGAGCTGGCATCTCACTCTCTTTGAATCTTCTTTATCATGCTAAGAGGAGCAGGAAAAAGCAAAAAATTTCAGAATTGCACCTTGCAATGCGGAGAAATTACTGTTTGTGCATTTACAATATTCATTGATTTTTGCCATTGAAAAACGTCCAGAAATGATTGAAGCTACTGACTGAATGAAAGGAGCTGGCATATCACTCTCTTTGAATCTTCTTTATCATGCTAAGAGGAGCAGGAAAAAGCAAAAAATTTCAGAATTGCACCTTGCAATGTGGAGAAATTACTGTTTGTGCATTTACAATATTCATTGATTTTTGCCATTGAAAAACATCATGTTATTCATATACCAGAAATGATTGAAGCTACTGACTGAATGAAAGGAGCTGGCATCTCACTCTCTTTGAATCTTCTTTATCATGCTAAGAGGAGCAGGAAAAAGCAAAAAATTTCAGAATTGCACCTTGCAATGCGGAGAAATTACTGTTTGTGCATTTACAATATTCATTGATTTTTGCCATTGAAAAACGTCCAGAAATGATTGAAGCTACTGACTGAATGAAAGGAGCTGGCATCTCACTCTCTTTGAATCTTCTTTATCATGCTAAGAGGAGCAGGAAAAAGCAAAAAATTTCAGAATTGCACCTTGCAATGCGGAGAAATTACTGTTTGTGCTTTTACAATATTCATTGATTTTTGCCATTGAAAAACATCATGTTATTCATATACCAGAAATGTTTGAAGCTACTGACTGAATGAAAGGAGCTGGCATCTCACTCTCTTTGAATCTTCTTTATCATGCTAAGAGGAGCAGGAAAAAGCAAAAAATTTCAGAATTGCACCTTGCAATGCGGAGAAATTACTGTTTGTGCATTTACAATATTCATTGATTTTTGCCATTGAAAAACGTCCAGAAATGATTGAAGCTACTGACTGAATGAAAGGAGCTGGCATCTCACTCTCTTTGAATCTTCTTTATCATGCTAAGAGGAGCAGGAAAAAGCAAAAAATTTCAGAATTGCACCTTGCAATGCGGAGAAATTACTGTTTGTGCATTTACAATATTCATTGATTTTTGCCATTGAAAAACGTCCAGAAATGATTGAAGCTACTGACTGAATGAAAGGAGCTGGCATCTCACTCTCTTTGAATCTTCTTTATCATGCTAAGAGGAGCAGGAAAAAGCAAAAAATTTCAGAATTGCAACTTGCAATGCGGAGAAATTACTGTTTGTGCATTTACAATATTCATTGATTTTTGCCATTGAAAAACATCATGTTATTCATATACCAGAAATGATTGAAGCTACTGACTGAATGAAAGGAGCTGGCATCTCACTCTCTTTGAATCTTCTTTATCATGCTAAGAGGAGCAGGAAAAAGCAAAAAATTTCAGAATTGCACCTTGCAATGCGGAGAAATTACTGTTTGTGCATTTACAATATTCATTGATTTTTGCCATTGAAAAACGTCCAGAAATGATTGAAGCTACTGACTGAATGAAAGGAGCTGGCATCTCACTCTCTTTGAATCTTCTTTATCATGCTAAGAGGAGCAGGAAAAAGCAAAAAATTTCAGAATTGCACCTTGCAATGCGGAGAAATTACTGTTTGTGCTTTTACAATATTCATTGATTTTTGCCATTGAAAAACATCATATTATTCATATACCAGAAATGTTTGAAGCTACTGACTGAATGAAAGGAGCTGGCATCTCACTCTCTTTGAATCTTCTTTATCTTGCTAAGAGGAGCAGGAAAAAGCAAAAAATTTCAGAATTGCACCTTGCAATGCGGAGAAATTACTGTTTGTGCATTTACAATATTCATTGATTTTTGCCATTGAAAAACATCATGTTATTCATATACCAGAAATGATTGAAGCTACTGACTGAATGAAAGGAGCTGGCATCTTACTCTCTTTGAATCTTCTTTGTCATGCTAAGAGGAGCAGGAAAAAGCAAAAAATTTCAGAATTGCACCTTGCAATGCGGAGAAATTACTGTTTGTGCATTTACAATATTCATTGATTTTTGCCATTGAAAAACGTCCAGAAATGATTGAAGCTACTGACTGAATGAAAGGAGCTGGCATCTCACTCTCTTTGAATCTTCTTTATCATGCTAAGAGGAGCAGGAAAAAGCAAAAAATTTCAGAATTGCACCTTGCAATGCGGAGAAATTACTGTTTGTGCATTTACAATATTCATTGATTTTTGCCATTGAAAAACGTCCAGAAATGATTGAAGCTACTGACTGAATGAAAGGAGCTGGCATCTCACTCTCTTTGAATCTTGTTTATCATGCTAAGAGGAGCAGGAAAAAGCAAAAAATTTCAGAATTGCACCTTGCAATGCGGAGAAATTACTGTTTGTGCATTTACAATATTCATTGATTTTTGCCATTGAAAAACATCATGTTATTCATATACCAGAAATGTTTGTAGCTACTGACTGAATGAAAGGAGCTGGCATCTCACTCTCTTTGAATCTTCTTTATCATGCTAAGAGGAGCAGGAAAAAGCAAAAAATTTCAGAATTGCACCTTGCAATGCGGAGAAATTACTGTTTGTGCATTTACAATATTCATTGATTTTTGCCATTGAAAAACGTCCAGAAATGATTGAAGCTACTGACTGAATGAAAGGAGCTGGCATCTCACTCTCTTTGAATCTTCTTTATCATGCTAAGAGGAGCAGGAAAAAGCAAAAAATTTCAGAATTGCACCTTGCAATGAGGAGAAATTACTGTTTGTGCATTTACAATATTCATTGATTTTTGCCATTGAAAAACATCATGTTATTCATATACCAGAAATGATTGAAGCTACTGACTGAATGAAAGGAGCTGGCATCTCACTCTCTTTGAATCTTCTTTATCATGCTAAGAGGAGCAGGAAAAAGCAAAAAATTTCAGAATTGCACCTTGCAATGCGGAGAAATTACTGTTTGTGCATTTACAATATTCATTGATTTTTGCCATTGAAAAACGTCCAGAAATGATTGAAGCTACTGACTGAAGGAAAGGAGCTGGCATCTCACTCTCTTTGAATCTTCTTTATCATGCTAAGAGGAGCAGGAAAAAGCAAAAAATTTCAGAATTGCACCTTGCAATGCGGAGAAATTACTGTTTGTGCTTTTACAATATTCATTGATTTTTGCCATTGAAAAACATCATGTTATTCATATACCAGAAATGTTTGAAGCTACTGACTGAATGAAAGGAGCTGGCATCTCACTCTCTTTGAATCTTCTTTATCATGCTAAGAGGAGCAGGAAAAAGCAAAAAATTTCAGAATTGCACCTTGCAATGCGGAGAAATTACTGTTTGTGCATTTACAATATTCATTGATTTTTGCCATTGAAAAACGTCCAGAAATGATTGAAGCTACTGACTGAATGAAAGGAGCTGGCATCTCACTCTCTTTGAATCTTCTTTATCATGCTAAGAGGAGCAGGAAAAAGCAAAAAATTTCAGAATTGCACCTTGCAATGCGGAGAAATTACTGTTTGTGCATTTACAATATTCATTGATTTTTGCCATTGAAAAACGTCCAGAAATGATTGAAGCTACTGACTGAATGAAAGGAGCTGGCATCTCACTCTCTTTGAATCTTCTTTATCATGCTAAGAGGAGCAGGAAAAAGCAAAAAATTTCAGAATTGCAACTTGCAATGCGGAGAAATTACTGTTTGTGCATTTACAATATTCATTGATTTTTGCCATTGAAAAACATCATGTTATTCATATACCAGAAATGATTGAAGCTACTGACTGAATGAAAGGAGCTGGCATCTCACTCTCTTTGAATCTTCTTTATCATGCTAAGAGGAGCAGGAAAAAGCAAAAAATTTCAGAATTGCACCTTGCAATGCGGAGAAATTACTGTTTGTGCATTTACAATATTCATTGATTTTTGCCATTGAAAAACGTCCAGAAATGATTGAAGCTACTGACTGAATGAAAGGAGCTGGCATCTCACTCTCTTTGAATCTTCTTTATCATGCTAAGAGGAGCAGGAAAAAGCAAAAAATTTCAGAATTGCACCTTGCAATGCGGAGAAATTACTGTTTGTGCTTTTACAATATTCATTGATTTTTGCCATTGAAAAACATCATATTATTCATATACCAGAAATGTTTGAAGCTACTGACTGAATGAAAGGAGCTGGCATCTCACTCTCTTTGAATCTTCTTTATCATGCTAAGAGGAGCAGGAAAAAGCAAAAAATTTCAGAATTGCACCTTGCAATGCGGAGAAATTACTGTTTGTGCATTTACAATATTCATTGATTTTTGCCATTGAAAAACGTCCAGAAATGATTGAAGCTACTGACTGAATGAAAGGAGCTGGCATCTCACTCTCTTTGAATCTTCTTTATCATGCTAAGAGGAGCAGGAAAAAGCAAAAAATTTCAGAATTGCACCTTGCAATGCGGAGAAATTACTGTTTGTGCATTTACAATATTCATTGATTTTTGCCATTGAAAAACGTCCAGAAATGATTGAAGCTACTGACTGAATGAAAGGAGCTGGCATCTCACTCTCTTTGAATCTTCTTTATCATGCTAAGAGGAGCAGGAAAAAGCAAAAAATTTCAGAATTGCACCTTGCAATGCGGAGAAATTACTGTTTGTGCATTTACAATATTCATTGATTTTTGCCATTGAAAAACATCATGTTATTCATATACCAGAAATGATTGAAGCTACTGACTGAATGAAAGGAGCTGGCATCTTACTCTCTTTGAATCTTCTTTGTCATGCTAAGAGGAGCAGGAAAAAGCAAAAAATTTCAGAATTGCACCTTGCAATGCGGAGAAATTACTGTTTGTGCATTTACAATATTCATTGATTTTTGCCATTGAAAAACGTCCAGAAATGATTGAAGCTACTGACTGAATGAAAGGAGCTGGCATCTCACTCTCTTTGAATCTTCTTTATCATGCTAAGAGGAGCAGGAAAAAGCAAAAAATTTCAGAATTGCACCTTGCAATGCGGAGAAATTACTGTTTGTGCATTTACAATATTCATTGATTTTTGCCATTGAAAAACGTCCAGAAATGATTGAAGCTACTGACTGAATGAAAGGAGCTGGCATCTCACTCTCTTTGAATCTTCTTTATCATGCTAAGAGGAGCAGGAAAAAGCAAAAAATTTCAGAATTGCACCTTGCAATGCGGAGAAATTACTGTTTGTGCATTTACAATATTCATTGATTTTTGCCATTGAAAAACATCATGTTATTCATATACCAGAAATGTTTGTAGCTACTGACTGAATGAAAGGAGCTGGCATCTCACTCTCTTTGAATCTTCTTTATCATGCTAAGAGGAGCAGGAAAAAGCAAAAAATTTCAGAATTGCACCTTGCAATGCAGAGAAATTACTGTTTGTGCATTTACAATATTCATTGATTTTTGCCATTGAAAAACGTCCAGAAATGATTGAAGCTACTGACTGAATGAAAGGAGCTGGCATCTCACTCTCTTTGAATCTTCTTTATCATGCTAAGAGGAGCAGGAAAAAGCAAAAAATTTCAGAATTGCACCTTGCAATGCGGAGAAATTACTGTTTGTGCATTTACAATATTCATTGATTTTTGCCATTGAAAAACGTCCAGAAATGATTGAAGCTACTGACTGAATGAAAGGAGCTGGCATCTCACTCTCTTTGAATCTTCTTTATCATGCTAAGAGGAGCAGGAAAAAGCAAAAAATTTCAGAATTGCACCTTGCAATGCGGAGAAATTACTCTTTGTGCATTTACAATATTCATTGATTTTTGCCATTGAAAAACATCATGTTATTCATATACCAGAAATGTTTGAAGCTACTGACTGAATGAAAGGAGCTGGCATCTCACTCTCTTTGAATCTTCTTTATCATGCTAAGAGGAGCAGGAAAAAGCAAAAAATTTCAGAATTGCACCTTGCAATGCGGAGAAATTACTGTTTGTGCATTTACAATATTCATTGATTTTTGCCATTGAAAAACATCATGTTATTCATATACCAGAAATGTTTGAAGCTACTGACTGAATGAAAGGAGCTGGCATCTCACTCTCTTTGAATCTTCTTTATCATGCTAAGAGGAGCAGGAAAAAGCAAAAAATTTCAGAATTGCACCTTGCAATGTGGAGAAATTACTGTTTGTGCATTTACAATATTCATTGATTTTTACCATTGAAAAACGTCCAGAAATGATTGAAGCTACTGACTGAATGAAAGTAGCTGGCATCTCACTCTCTTTGAATCTTCTTTATCATGCTAAGAGGAGCAGGAAAAAGCAAAAAATTTCAGACTTGCACCTTGCAATGCGGAGAAATTACTGTTTGTGCATTTACAATATTCATTGATTTTTGCCATTGAAAAACGTCCAGAAATGATTGAAGCTACTGACTGAATGAAAGGAGCTGGCATCTCACTCTCTTTGAATCTTCTTTATCATGCTAAGAGGAGCAGGAAAAAGCAAAAAATTTCAGAATTGCACCTTGCAATGCGGAGAAATTACTGTTTGTGCATTTACAATATTCATTGATTTTTGCCATTGAAAAACGTCCAGAAATGATTGAAGCTACTGACTGAATGAAAGGAGCTGGCATCTCACTCTCTTTGAATCTTCTTTATCATGCTAAGAGGAGCAGGAAAAATCAAAAAATTTCAGAATTGCACCTTGCAATGCGGAGAAATTACTGTTTGTGCATTTACAATATTCAATGATTTTTGCCATTGAAAAACATGTTATTCATATACCAGAAATGTTTGAAGCTACTGACTGAATGAAAGGAGCTGGCACCTCACTCTCTTTGAAACTTCTTTATCATGCTAAGAGGAGCGGGAAAAAGCAAAAAATTTCAGAATTGCACCTTGCAATGCGGAGAAATTACTGTTTGTGCATTTACAATATTCATTGATTTTTGCCATTGAAAAACATCCAGAAATGATTGAAGGTACTGACTGAATGAAAGGAGCTGGCATCTCACTCTCTTTGAATCTTCTTTATCATGCTAAGAGGAGCAGGAAAAAGCAAAAAATTTCAGAATTGCACTTTGCAATGCGGAGAAATTACTGTTTGTGCATTTACAATATTCATTGATTTTTGCCATTGAAAAACGTCCAGAAATGATTGAAGCTACTGACTGAATGAAAGGAGCTGGCATCTCACTCTCTTTGAATCTTCTTTATCATGCTAAGAGGAGCAGGAAAAAGCCAAAAATTTCAGAATTGCACCTTGCAATGCGGAGAAATTACAGTTTGTGCATTTACAATATTCATTGATTTTTGCCATTGAAAAACATCCAGAAATGATTGAAGCTACTGACTGAATGAAAGGAGCTGGCATCTCACTCTCTTTGAATATTCTTTATCATGCTAAGAGGAGCAGGAAAAAGCAAAAAATTTCAGAATTGCACCTTGCAATGCGGAGAAATTACTGTTTGTGCATTTACAATATTCATTGATTTTTGCCATTGAAAAACATCATGTTATTCATATACCAGAAATGTTTGAAGCTACTGACTGAATGAAAGGAGCTGGCATCTCACTCTCTTTGAATCTTCTTTATCATGCTAAGAGGAGCAGGAAAAAGCAAAAAATTTCAGAATTGCACCTTGCAATGCGGAGAAATTACTGTTTGTGCATTTACAATATTCATTGATTTTTGCCATTGAAAAACATCATGTTATTCATATACCAGAAATGTTTGAAGCTACTGACTGAATGAAAGGAGCTGGCATCTCACTCTCTGAATCTTCTTTATCATGCTAAGAGGAGCAGGAAAAAGCAAAAAATTTCAGAATTGCACCTTGCAATGTGGAGAAATTACTGTTTGTGCATTTACAATATTCATTGATTTTTACCATTGAAAAACGTCCAGAAATGATTGAAGCTACTGACTGAATGAAAGTAGCTGGCATCTCACTCTCTTTGAATCTTCTTTATCATGCTAAGAGGAGCAGGAAAAAGCAAAAAATTTCAGAATTGCACCTTGCAATGCAGAGAAATTACTGTTTGTGCATTTACAATATTCATTGATTTTTGCCATTGAAAAACATCATGTTATTCATATACCAGAAATGTTTGAAGCTACTGACTGAATGAAAGGAGCTGGCATCTCACTCTCTTTGAATCTTCTTTATCATGCTAAGAGGAGCAGGAAAAAGCAAAAAATTTCAGAATTGCACCTTGCAATGTGGAGAAATTACTGTTTGTGCATTTACAATATTCATTGATTTTTACCATTGAAAAACATCCAGAAATGATTGAAGCTACTGACTGAATGAAAGTAGCTGGCATCTCACTCTCTTTGAATCTTCTTTATCATGCTAAGAGGAGCAGGAAAAAGCAAAAAATTTCAGAATTGCACCTTGCAATGCGGAGAAATTACTGTTTGTGCATTTACAATATTCATTGATTTTTGCCATTGAAAAACATCATGTTATTCATATACCAGAAATGATTGAAGCTACTGACTGAATGAAAGGAGCTGGCATCTCACTCTCTTTGAATCTTCTTTATCATGCTAAGAGGAGCAGGAAAAAGCAAAAAATTTCAGAATTGCACCTTGCAATGCGGAGAAATTACTGTTTGTGCATTTACAATATTCATTGATTTTTGCCATTGAAAAACGTCCAGAAATGATTGAAGCTACTGACTGAATGAAAGGAACTGGCATCTCACTCTCTTTGAATCTTCTTTATCATGCTAAGAGGAGCAGGAAAAAGCAAAAAATTTCAGAATTGCACCTTGCAATGCGGAGAAATTACTGTTTGTGCATTTACAAAATTCATTGATTTTTGCCATTGAAAAACATCATGTTATTCATATACCAGAAATGTTTGAAGCTACTGACTGAATGAAAGGAGCTGACATCTCACTCTCTTTGAATCTTCTTTATCATGCTAAGAGGAGCAGGAAAAAGCAAAAAATTTCAGAATTGCACCTTGCAATGCGGAGAAATTACTGTTTGTGCATTTACAATATTCATTGATTTTTGCCATTGAAAAACGTCCAGAAATGATTGAAGCTACTGACTGAATGAAAGGAGCTGGCATCTCACTCTCTTTGAATCTTCTTTATCATGCTAAGAGGAGCAGGAAAAAGCAAAAAATTTCAGAATTGCACCTTGCAATGCGGAGAAATTACTGTTTGTGCATTTACAATATTCATTGATTTTTGCCATTGAAAAACGTCCAGAAATGATTGAAGCTACTGACTGAATGAAAGGAGCTGGCATCTCACTCTCTTTGAATCTTCTTTATCATGCTAAGAGGAGCAGGAAAAAGCAAAAAATTTCAGAATTGCACCTTGCAATGCGGAGAAATTACTGTTTGTGCATTTACAATATTCATTGATTTTTGCCATTGAAAAACATCATGTTATTCATATACCAGAAATGATTGAAGCTACTGACTGAATGAAAGGAGCTGGCATCTCACTCTCTTTGAATCTTCTTTATCATGCTAAGAGGAGCAGGAAAAAGCAAAAAATTTCAGAATTGCACCTTGCAATGCGGAGAAATTACTGTTTGTGCATTTACAATATTCATTGATTTTTGCCATTGAAAAACGTCCAGAAATGATTGAAGCTACTGACTGAATGAAAGGAACTGGCATCTCACTCTCTTTGAATCTTCATCATGCTAAGAGGAGCAGGAAAAAGCAAAAAATTTCAGAATTGCACCTTGCAATGCGGAGAAATTACTGTTTGTGCATTTACAAAATTCATTGATTTTTGCCATTGAAAAACATCATGTTATTCATATACCAGAAATGTTTGAAGCTACTGACTGAATGAAAGGAGCTGACATCTCACTCTCTTTGAATCTTCTTTATCATGCTAAGAGGAGCAGGAAAAAGCAAAAAATTTCAGAATTGCACCTTGCAATGCGGAGAAATTACTGTTTGTGCATTTACAATATTCATTGATTTTTGCCATTGAAAAACGTCCAGAAATGATTGAAGCTACTGACTGAATGAAAGGAACTGGCATCTCACTCTCTTTGAATCTTCATCATGCTAAGAGGAGCAGGAAAAAGCAAAAAATTTCAGAATTGCACCTTGCAATGCGGAGAAATTACTGTTTGTGCATTTACAAAATTCATTGATTTTTGCCATTGAAAAACATCATGTTATTCATATACCAGAAATGTTTGAAGCTACTGACTGAATGAAAGGAGCTGACATCTCACTCTCTTTGAATCTTCTTTATCATGCTAAGAGGAGCAGGAAAAAGCAAAAAATTTCAGAATTGCACCTTGCAATGCGGAGAAATTACTGTTTGTGCATTTACAATATTCATTGATTTTTGCCATTGAAAAACGTCCAGAAATGATTGAAGCTACTGACTGAATGAAAGGAGCTGGCATCTCACTCTCTTTGAATCTTCTTTATCATGCTAAGAGGAGCAGGAAAAAGCAAAAAATTTCAGAATTGCACCTTGCAATGCGGAGAAATTACTGTTTGTGCATTTACAATATTCATTGATTTTTGCCATTGAAAAACATCATGTTATTCATATACCAGAAATGATTGAAGCTACTGACTGAATGAAAGGAGCTGGCATCTCACTCTCTTTGAATCTTCTTTATCATGCTAAGAGGAGCAGGAAAAAGCAAAAAATTTCAGAATTGCACCTTGCAATGTGGAGAAATTACTGTTTGTGCATTTACAATATTCATTGATTTTTACCATTGAAAAACGTCCAGAAATGATTGAAGCTACTGACTGAATGAAAGTAGCTGGCATCTCACTCTCTTTGAATCTTCTTTATCATGCTAAGAGGAGCAGGAAAAAGCAAAAAATTTCAGACTTGCACCTTGCAATGCGGAGAAATTACTGTTTGTGAATTTACAATATTCATTGATTTTTGCCATTGAAAAACATCATGTTATTCATATACCAGAAATGTTTGAAGCTACTGACTGAATGAAAGGAGCTGGCATCTCACTCTCTTTGAATCTTGTTTATCATGCTAAGAGGAGCAGGAAAAAGCAAAAAATTTCAGAATTGCACTTTGCAATGCGGAGAAATTACTGTTTGTGCATTTACAATATTCATTGATTTTTGCCATTGAAAAACGTCCAGAAATGATTGAAGCTACTGACTGAATGAAAGGAGCTGGCATCTCACTCTCTTTGAATCTTCTTTATCATGCTAAGAGGAGCAGGAAAAAGCAAAAAAATTCAGAATTGCACCTTGCAATGCGGAGAAATTACTGTTTGTGCATTTACAATATTCATTGATTTTTGCCATTGAAAAACATCATGTTATTCATATACCAGAAATGATTGAAGCTACTGACTGAATGAAAGGAGCTGGCATCTCACTCTCTTTGAATCTTCTTTATCATGCTAAGAGGAGCAGGAAAAAGCAAAAAATTTCAGAATTGCACCTTGCAATGCGGAGAAATTACGGTTTGTGCATTTACAATATTCATTGATTTTTGCCATTGAAAAACGTCCAGAAATGATTGAAGCTACTGACTGAATGAAAGGAGCTGGCATCTCACTCTCTTTGAATCTTCTTTATCATGCTAAGAGGAGCAGGAAAAAGCAAAAAATTTCAGAATTGCACCTTGCAATGCGGAGAAATTACTGTTTGTGCATTTACAATATTCATTGATTTTTGCCATTGAAAAACATCATGTTATTCATATACCAGAAATGATTGAAGCTACTGACTGAATGAAAGGAGCTGGCATCTCACTCTCTTTGAATCTTCTTTATCATGCTAAGAGGAGCAGGAAAAAGCAAAAAATTTCAGAATTGCACCTTGCAATGCGGAGAAATTACTGTTTGTGCATTTACAATATTCATTGATTTTTGCCATTGAAAAACGTCCAGAAATGATTGAAGCTACTGACTGAATGAAAGGAACTGGCATCTCACTCTCTTTGAATCTTCTTTATCATGCTAAGAGGAGCAGGAAAAAGCAAAAAATTTCAGAATTGCACCTTGCAATGCGGAGAAATTACTGTTTGTGCATTTACAAAATTCATTGATTTTTGCCATTGAAAAACATCATGTTATTCATATACCAGAAATGTTTGAAGCTACTGACTGAATGAAAGGAGCTGACATCTCACTCTCTTTGAATCTTCTTTATCATGCTAAGAGGAGCAGGAAAAAGCAAAAAATTTCAGAATTGCACCTTGCAATGCGGAGAAATTACTGTTTGTGCATTTACAATATTCATTGATTTTTGCCATTGAAAAACGTCCAGAAATGATTGAAGCTACTGACTGAATGAAAGGAGCTGGCATCTCACTCTCTTTGAATCTTCTTTATCATGCTAAGAGGAGCAGGAAAAAGCAAAAAATTTCAGAATTGCACCTTGCAATGCGGAGAAATTACTGTTTGTGCATTTACAATATTCATTGATTTTTGCCATTGAAAAACATCATGTTATTCATATACCAGAAATGATTGAAGCTACTGACTGAATGAAAGGAGCTGGCATCTCACTCTCTTTGAATCTTCTTTATCATGCTAAGAGGAGCAGGAAAAAGCAAAAAATTTCAGAATTGCACCTTGCAATGTGGAGAAATTACTGTTTGTGCATTTACAATATTCATTGATTTTTACCATTGAAAAACGTCCAGAAATGATTGAAGCTACTGACTGAATGAAAGTAGCTGGCATCTCACTCTCTTTGAATCTTCTTTATCATGCTAAGAGGAGCAGGAAAAAGCAAAAAATTTCAGACTTGCACCTTGCAATGCGGAGAAATTACTGTTTGTGCATTTACAATATTCATTGATTTTTGCCATTGAAAAACATCATGTTATTCATATACCAGAAATGTTTGAAGCTACTGACTGAATGAAAGGAGCTGGCATCTCACTCTCTTTGAATCTTCTTTATCATGCTAAGAGGAGCAGGAAAAAGCAAAAAATTTCAGAATTGCACCTTGCAATGCGGAGAAATTACTGTTTGTGCATTTACAATATTCATTGATTTTTGCCATTGAAAAACGTCCAGAAATGATTGAAGCTACTGACTGAATGAAAGGAGCTGGCATCTCACTCTCTTTGAATCTTGTTTATCATGCTAAGAGGAGCAGGAAAAAGCAAAAAATTTCAGAATTGCACCTTGCAATGCGGAGAAATTACTGTTTGTGCATTTACAATATTCATTGATTTTTGCCATTGAAAAACGTCCAGAAATGATTGAAGCTACTGACTGAATGAAAGGAGCTGGCATCTCACTCTCTTTGAATCTTCTTTATCATGCTAAGAGGAGCAGGAAAAAGCAAAAAAATTCAGAATTGCACCTTGCAATGCGGAGAAATTACTGTTTGTGCATTTACAATATTCATTGATTTTTGCCATTGAAAAACATCATGTTATTCATATACCAGAAATGATTGAAGCTACTGACTGAATGAAAGGAGCTGGCATCTCACTCTCTTTGAATCTTCTTTATCATGCTAAGAGGAGCAGGAAAAAGCAAAAAATTTCAGAATTGCACCTTGCAATGCGGAGAAATTACTGTTTGTGCATTTACAATATTCATTGATTTTTGCCATTGAAAAACGTCCAGAAATGATTGAAGCTACTGACTGAATGAAAGGAACTGGCATCTCACTCTCTTTGAATCTTCTTTATCATGCTAAGAGGAGCAGGAAAAAGCAAAAAATTTCAGAATTGCACCTTGCAATGCCGAGAAATTACTGTTTGTGCATTTACAAAATTCATTGATTTTTGCCATTGAAAAACATCATGTTATTCATATACCAGAAATGTTTGAAGCTACTGACTGAATGAAAGGAGCTGACATCTCACTCTCTTTGAATCTTCTTTATCATGCTAAGAGGAGCAGGAAAAAGCAAAAAATTTCAGAATTGCACCTTGCAATGCGGAGAAATTACTGTTTGTGCATTTACAATATTCATTGATTTTTGCCATTGAAAAACGTCCAGAAATGATTGAAGCTACTGACTGAATGAAAGGAGCTGGCATCTCACTCTCTTTGAATCTTCTTTATCATGCTAAGAGGAGCAGGAAAAAGCAAAAAATTTCAGAATTGCACCTTGCAATGCGGAGAAATTACTGTTTGTGCATTTACAATATTCATTGATTTTTGCCATTGAAAAACATCATGTTATTCATATACCAGAAATGTTTGAAGCTACTGACTGAATGAAAGGAGCTGGCATCTCACTCTCTTTGAATCTTCTTTATCATGCTAAGAGGATCAGGAAAAAGCAAAAAATTTCAGAATTGCACCTTGCAATGCGGAGAAATTACTGTTTGTGCATTTACAATATTCATTGATTTTTGCCATTGAAAAACGTCCAGAAATGATTGAAGCTACTGACTGAATGAAAGGAGCTGGCATCTCACTCTCTTTGAATCTTCTTTATCATGCTAAGAGGAGCAGGAAAAAGCAAAAAGTTTCAGAATTGCACCTTGCAATGCGGAGAAATTACTGTTTGTGCATTTACAATATTCATTGATTTTTGCCATTGAAAAACGTCCAGAAATGATTGAAGCTACTGACTGAATGAAAGGAGCTGGCATCTCACTCTCTTTGAATCTTCTTTATCATGCTAAGAGGAGCAGGAAAAAGCAAAAAATTTCAGAATTGCAACTTGCAATGCGGAGAAATTACTGTTTGTGCATTTACAATATTCATTGATTTTTGCCATTGAAAAACATCATGTTATTCATATACCAGAAATGATTGAAGCTACTGACTGAATGAAAGGAGCTGGCATCTCACTCTCTTTGAATCTTCTTTATCATGCTAAGAGGAGCAGGAAAAAGCAAAAAATTTCAGAATTGCACCTTGCAATGCGGAGAAATTACTGTTTGTGCATTTACAATATTCATTGATTTTTGCCATTGAAAAACGTCCAGAAATGATTGAAGCTACTGACTGAATGAAAGGAGCTGGCATCTCACTCTCTTTGAATCTTCTTTATCATGCTAAGAGGAGCAGGAAAAAGCAAAAAATTTCAGAATTGCACCTTGCAATGCGGAGAAATTACTGTTTGTGCTTTTACAATATTCATTGATTTTTGCCATTGAAAAACATCATATTATTCATATACCAGAAATGTTTGAAGCTACTGACTGAATGAAAGGAGCTGGCATCTCACTCTCTTTGAATCTTCTTTATCATGCTAAGAGGAGCAGGAAAAAGCAAAAAATTTCAGAATTGCACCTTGCAATGCGGAGAAATTACTGTTTGTGCATTTACAATATTCATTGATTTTTGCCATTGAAAAACGTCCAGAAATGATTGAAGCTACTGACTGAATGAAAGGAGCTGGCATCTCACTCTCTTTGAATCTTCTTTATCATGCTAAGAGGAGCAGGAAAAAGCAAAAAATTTCAGAATTGCACCTTGCAATGCGGAGAAATTACTGTTTGTGCATTTACAATATTCATTGATTTTTGCCATTGAAAAACGTCCAGAAATGATTGAAGCTACTGACTGAATGAAAGGAGCTGGCATCTCACTCTCTTTGAATCTTCTTTATCATGCTAAGAGGAGCAGGAAAAAGCAAAAAATTTCAGAATTGCACCTTGCAATGCGGAGAAATTACTGTTTGTGCATTTACAATATTCATTGATTTTTGCCATTGAAAAACATCATGTTATTCATATACCAGAAATGATTGAAGCTACTGACTGAATGAAAGGAGCTGGCATCTCACTCTCTTTGAATCTTCTTTATCATGCTAAGAGGAGCAGGAAAAAGCAAAAAATTTCAGAATTGCACCTTGCAATGCGGAGAAATTACTGTTTGTGCATTTACAATATTCATTGATTTTTGCCATTGAAAAACGTCCAGAAATGATTGAAGCTACTGACTGAATGAAAGGAACTGGCATCTCACTCTCTTTGAATCTTCTTTATCATGCTAAGAGGAGCAGGAAAAAGCAAAAAATTTCAGAATTGCACCTTGCAATGCGGAGAAATTACTGTTTGTGCATTTACAAAATTCATTGATTTTTGCCATTGAAAAACATCATGTTATTCATATACCAGAAATGTTTGAAGCTACTGACTGAATGAAAGGAGCTGACATCTCACTCTCTTTGAATCTTCTTTATCATGCTAAGAGGAGCAGGAAAAAGCAAAAAATTTCAGAATTGCACCTTGCAATGCGGAGAAATTACTGTTTGTGCATTTACAATATTCATTGATTTTTGCCATTGAAAAACGTCCAGAAATGATTGAAGCTACTGACTGAATGAAAGGAGCTGGCATCTCACTCTCTTTGAATCTTCTTTATCATGCTAAGAGGAGCAGGAAAAAGCAAAAAATTTCAGAATTGCACCTTGCAATGCGGAGAAATTACTGTTTGTGCATTTACAATATTCATTGATTTTTGCCATTGAAAAACATCATGTTATTCATATACCAGAAATGTTTGAAGCTACTGACTGAATGAAAGGAGCTGGCATCTCACTCTCTTTGAATCTTCTTTATCATGCTAAGAGGATCAGGAAAAAGCAAAAAATTTCAGAATTGCACCTTGCAATGCGGAGAAATTACTGTTTGTGCATTTACAATATTCATTGATTTTTGCCATTGAAAAACGTCCAGAAATGATTGAAGCTACTGACTGAATGAAAGGAGCTGGCATCTCACTCTCTTTGAATCTTCTTTATCATGCTAAGAGGAGCAGGAAAAAGCAAAAAATTTCAGAATTGCACCTTGCAATGCGGAGAAATTACTGTTTGTGCATTTACAATATTCATTGATTTTTGCCATTGAAAAACGTCCAGAAATGATTGAAGCTACTGACTGAATGAAAGGAGCTGGCATCTCACTCTCTTTGAATCTTCTTTATCATGCTAAGAGGAGCAGGAAAAAGCAAAAAATTTCAGAATTGCAACTTGCAATGCGGAGAAATTACTGTTTGTGCATTTACAATATTCATTGATTTTTGCCATTGAAAAACATCATGTTATTCATATACCAGAAATGATTGAAGCTACTGACTGAATGAAAGGAGCTGGCATCTCACTCTCTTTGAATCTTCTTTATCATGCTAAGAGGAGCAGGAAAAAGCAAAAAATTTCAGAATTGCACCTTGCAATGCGGAGAAATTACTGTTTGTGCATTTACAATATTCATTGATTTTTGCCATTGAAAAACGTCCAGAAATGATTGAAGCTACTGACTGAATGAAAGGAGCTGGCATCTCACTCTCTTTGAATCTTCTTTATCATGCTAAGAGGAGCAGGAAAAAGCAAAAAATTTCAGAATTGCACCTTGCAATGCGGAGAAATTACTGTTTGTGCTTTTACAATATTCATTGATTTTTGCCATTGAAAAACATCATATTATTCATATACCAGAAATGTTTGAAGCTACTGACTGAATGAAAGGAGCTGGCATCTCACTCTCTTTGAATCTTCTTTATCATGCTAAGAGGAGCAGGAAAAAGCAAAAAATTTCAGAATTGCACCTTGCAATGCGGAGAAATTACTGTTTGTGCATTTACAATATTCATTGATTTTTGCCATTGAAAAACGTCCAGAAATGATTGAAGCTACTGACTGAATGAAAGGAGCTGGCATCTCACTCTCTTTGAATCTTCTTTATCATGCTAAGAGGAGCAGGAAAAAGCAAAAAATTTCAGAATTGCACCTTGCAATGCGGAGAAATTACTGTTTGTGCATTTACAATATTCATTGATTTTTGCCATTGAAAAACGTCCAGAAATGATTGAAGCTACTGACTGAATGAAAGGAGCTGGCATCTCACTCTCTTTGAATCTTCTTTATCATGCTAAGAGGAGCAGGAAAAAGCAAAAAATTTCAGAATTGCACCTTGCAATGCGGAGAAATTACTGTTTGTGCATTTACAATATTCATTGATTTTTGCCATTGAAAAACATCATGTTATTCATATACCAGAAATGATTGAAGCTACTGACTGAATGAAAGGAGCTGGCATCTTACTCTCTTTGAATCTTCTTTGTCATGCTAAGAGGAGCAGGAAAAAGCAAAAAATTTCAGAATTGCACCTTGCAATGCGGAGAAATTACTGTTTGTGCATTTACAATATTCATTGATTTTTGCCATTGAAAAACGTCCAGAAATGATTGAAGCTACTGACTGAATGAAAGGAGCTGGCATCTCACTCTCTTTGAATCTTCTTTATCATGCTAAGAGGAGCAGGAAAAAGCAAAAAATTTCAGAATTGCACCTTGCAATGCGGAGAAATTACTGTTTGTGCATTTACAATATTCATTGATTTTTGCCATTGAAAAACGTCCAGAAATGATTGAAGCTACTGACTGAATGAAAGGAGCTGGCATCTCACTCTCTTTGAATCTTCTTTATCATGCTAAGAGGAGCAGGAAAAAGCAAAAAATTTCAGAATTGCACCTTGCAATGCGGAGAAATTACTCTTTGTGCATTTACAATATTCATTGATTTTTGCCATTGAAAAACATCATGTTATTCATATACCAGAAATGTTTGAAGCTACTGACTGAATGAAAGGAGCTGGCATCTCACTCTCTTTGAATCTTCTTTATCATGCTAATAGGAGCAGGAAAAAGCAAAAAATTTCAGAATTGCACCTTGCAATGCGGAGAAATTACTGTTTGTGCATTTACAATATTCATTGATTTTTGCCATTGAAAAACGTCCAGAAATGATTGAAGCTACTGACTGAATGAAAGGAGCTGGCATCTCACTCTCTTTGAATCTTCTTTATCATGCTAAGAGGAGCAGGAAAAAGCAAAAAATTTCAGAATTGCACCTTGCAATGCGGAGAAATTACTGTTTGTGCATTTACAATATTCATTGATTTTTGCCATTGAAAAACATCATGTTATTCATATACCAGAAATGTTTGTAGCTACTGACTGAATGAAAGGAGCTGGCATCTCACTCTCTTTGAATCTTCTTTATCATGCTAAGAGGAGCAGGAAAAAGCAAAAAATTTCAGAATTGCACCTTGCAATGCGGAGAAATTACTGTTTGTGCATTTACAATATTCATTGATTTTTGCCATTGAAAAACGTCCAGAAATGATTGAAGCTACTGACTGAATGAAAGGAGCTGGCATCTCACTCTCTTTGAATCTTCTTTATCATGCTAAGAGGAGCAGGAAAAAGCAAAAAATTTCAGAATTGCACCTTGCAATGCGGAGAAATTACTGTTTGTGCATTTACAATATTCATTGATTTTTGCCATTGAAAAACGTCCAGAAATGATTGAAGCTACTGACTGAATGAAAGGAGCTGGCATCTCACTCTCTTTGAATCTTCTTTATCATGCTAAGAGGAGCAGGAAAAAGCAAAAAATTTCAGAATTGCACCTTGCAATGCGGAGAAATTACTCTTTGTGCATTTACAATATTCATTGATTTTTGCCATTGAAAAACATCATGTTATTCATATACCAGAAATGTTTGAAGCTACTGACTGAATGAAAGGAGCTGGCATCTCACTCTCTTTGAATCTTCTTTATCATGCTAAGAGGAGCAGGAAAAAGCAAAAAATTTCAGAATTGCACCTTGCAATGCGGAGAAATTACTGTTTGTGCATTTACAATATTCATTGATTTTTGCCATTGAAAAACATCATGTTATACATATACCAGAAATGTTTGAAGCTACTGACTGAATGAAAGGAGCTGTCATCTCACTCTCTTTGAATCTTCTTTATCATGCTAAGAGGAGCAGGAAAAAGCAAAAAATTTCAGAATTGCACCTTGCAATGTGGAGAAATTACTGTTTGTGCATTTACAATATTCATTGATTTTTACCATTGAAAAACGTCCAGAAATGATTGAAGCTACTGACTGAATGAAAGTAGCTGGCATCTCACTCTCTTTGAATCTTCTTTATCATGCTAAGAGGAGCAGGAAAAAGCAAAAAATTTCAGACTTGCACCTTGCAATGCGGAGAAATTACTGTTTGTGCATTTACAATATTCATTGATTTTTGCCATTGAAAAACATCATGTTATTCATATACCAGAAATGTTTGAAGCTACTGACTGAATGAAAGGAGCTGGCATCTCACTCTCTTTGAATCTTCTTTATCATGCTAAGAGGAGCAGGAAAAAGCAAAAAATTTCAGAATTGCACCTTGCAATGCGGAGAAATTACTGTTTGTGCATTTACAATATTCATTGATTTTTGCCATTGAAAAACGTCCAGAAATGATTGAAGCTACTGACTGAATGAAAGGAGCTGGCATCTCACTCTCTTTGAATCTTCTTTATCATGCTAAGAGGAGCAGGAAAAAGCAAAAAATTTCAGAATTGCACCTTGCAATGCGGAGAAATTACTGTTTGTGCATTTACAATATTCATTGATTTTTGCCATTGAAAAACGTCCAGAAATGATTGAAGCTACTGACTGAATGAAAGGAGCTGGCATCTCACTCTCTTTGAATCTTCTTTATCATGCTAAGAGGAGCAGGAAAAAGCAAAAAATTTCAGAATTGCACCTTGCAATGCGGAGAAATTACTCTTTGTGCATTTACAATATTCATTGATTTTTGCCATTGAAAAACATCATGTTATTCATATACCAGAAATGTTTGAAGCTACTGACTGAATGAAAGGAGCTGGCATCTCACTCTCTTTGAATCTTCTTTATCATGCTAAGAGGAGCAGGAAAAAGCAAAAAATTTCAGAATTGCACCTTGCAATGCGGAGAAATTACTGTTTGTGCATTTACAATATTCATTGATTTTTGCCATTGAAAAACATCATGTTATTCATATACCAGAAATGTTTGAAGCTACTGACTGAATGAAAGGAGCTGTCATCTCACTCTCTTTGAATCTTCTTTATCATGCTAAGAGGAGCAGGAAAAAGCAAAAAATTTCAGAATTGCACCTTGCAATGTGGAGAAATTACTGTTTGTGCATTTACAATATTCATTGATTTTTACCATTGAAAAACGTCCAGAAATGATTGAAGCTACTGACTGAATGAAAGTAGCTGGCATCTCACTCTCTTTGAATCTTCTTTATCATGCTAAGAGGAGCAGGAAAAAGCAAAAAATTTCAGACTTGCACCTTGCAATGCGGAGAAATTACTGTTTGTGCATTTACAATATTCATTGATTTTTGCCATTGAAAAACATCATGTTATTCATATACCAGAAATGTTTGAAGCTACTGACTGAATGAAAGGAGCTGGCATCTCACTCTCTTTGAATCTTCTTTATCATGCTAAGAGGAGCAGGAAAAAGCAAAAAATTTCAGAATTGCACCTTGCAATGCGGAGAAATTACTGTTTGTGCATTTACAATATTCATTGATTTTTGCCATTGAAAAACGTCCAGAAATGATTGAAGCTACTGACTGAATGAAAGGAGCTGGCATCTCACTCTCTTTGAATCTTCTTTATCATGCTAAGAGGAGCAGGAAAAAGCAAAAAATTTCAGAATTGCACCTTGCAATGCGGAGAAATTACTGTTTGTGCATTTACAATATTCATTGATTTTTGCCATTGAAAAACGTCCAGAAATGATTGAAGCTACTGACTGAATGAAAGGAGCTGGCATCTCACTCTCTTTGAATCTTCTTTATCATGCTAAGAGGAGCAGGAAAAATCAAAAAATTTCAGAATTGCACCTTGCAATGCGGAGAAATTACTGTTTGTGCATTTACAATATTCAATGATTTTTGCCATTGAAAAACATGTTATTCATATACCAGAAATGTTTGAAGCTACTGACTGAATGAAAGGAGCTGGCACCTCACTCTCTTTGAATCTTCTTTATCATGCTAAGAGGAGCGGGAAAAAGCAAAAAATTTCAGAATTGCACCTTGCAATGCGGAGAAATTACTGTTTGTGCATTTACAATATTCATTGATTTTTGCCATTGAAAAACATCCAGAAATGATTGAAGGTACTGACTGAATGAAAGGAGCTGGCATCTCACTCTCTTTGAATCTTCTTTATCATGCTAAGAGGAGCAGGAAAAAGCAAAAAATTTCAGAATTGCACCTTGCAATGCGGAGAAATTGCTGTTTGTGCATTTACAATATTCATTGATTTTTGCCATTGAAAAACGTCCAGAAATGATTGAAGCTACTGACTGAATGAAAGGAGCTGGCATCTCACTCTCTTTGAATCTTCTTTATCATGCTAAGAGGAGCAGGAAAAAGCCAAAAATTTCAGAATTGCACCTTGCAATGCGGAGAAATTACAGTTTGTGCATTTACAATATTCATTGATTTTTGCCATTGAAAAACATCCAGAAATGATTGAAGCTACTGACTGAATGAAAGGAGCTGGCATCTCACTCTCTTTGAATATTCTTTATCATGCTAAGAGGAGCAGGAAAAAGCAAAAAATTTCAGAATTGCACCTTGCAATGCGGAGAAATTACTGTTTGTGCATTTACAATATTCATTGATTTTTGCCATTGAAAAACATCATGTTATTCATATACCAGAAATGTTTGAAGCTACTGACTGAATGAAAGGAGCTGGCATCTCACTCTCTTTGAATCTTCTTTATCATGCTAAGAGGAGCAGGAAAAAGCAAAAAATTTCAGAATTGCACCTTGCAATGCGGAGAAATTACTGTTTGTGCATTTACAATATTCATTGATTTTTGCCATTGAAAAACATCATGTTATTCATATACCAGAAATGTTTGAAGCTACTGACTGAATGAAAGGAGCTGGCATCTCACTCTCTGAATCTTCTTTATCATGCTAAGAGGAGCAGGAAAAAGCAAAAAATTTCAGAATTGCACCTTGCAATGTGGAGAAATTACTGTTTGTGCATTTACAATATTCATTGATTTTTACCATTGAAAAACGTCCAGAAATGATTGAAGCTACTGACTGAATGAAAGTAGCTGGCATCTCACTCTCTTTGAATCTTCTTTATCATGCTAAGAGGAGCAGGAAAAAGCAAAAAATTTCAGAATTGCACCTTGCAATGCAGAGAAATTACTGTTTGTGCATTTACAATATTCATTGATTTTTGCCATTGAAAAACATCATGTTATTCATATACCAGAAATGTTTGAAGCTACTGACTGAATGAAAGGAGCTGGCATCTCACTCTCTTTGAATCTTCTTTATCATGCTAAGAGGAGCAGGAAAAAGCAAAAAATTTCAGAATTGCACCTTGCAATGTGGAGAAATTACTGTTTGTGCATTTACAATATTCATTGATTTTTACCATTGAAAAACGTCCAGAAATGATTGAAGCTACTGACTGAATGAAAGTAGCTGGCATCTCACTCTCTTTGAATCTTCTTTATCATGCTAAGAGGAGCAGGAAAAAGCAAAAAATTTCAGAATTGCACCTTGCAATGCGGAGAAATTACTGTTTGTGCATTTACAATATTCATTGATTTTTGCCATTGAAAAACATCATGTTATTCATATACCAGAAATGATTGAAGCTACTGACTGAATGAAAGGAGCTGGCATCTCACTCTCTTTGAATCTTCTTTATCATGCTAAGAGGAGCAGGAAAAAGCAAAAAATTTCAGAATTGCACCTTGCAATGCGGAGAAATTACTGTTTGTGCATTTACAATATTCATTGATTTTTGCCATTGAAAAACGTCCAGAAATGATTGAAGCTACTGACTGAATGAAAGGAACTGGCATCTCACTCTCTTTGAATCTTCTTTATCATGCTGAGGAGCAGGAAAAAGCAAAAAATTTCAGAATTGCACCTTGCAATGCGGAGAAATTACTGTTTGTGCATTTACAAAATTCATTGATTTTTGCCATTGAAAAACATCATGTTATTCATATACCAGAAATGTTTGAAGCTACTGACTGAATGAAAGGAGCTGACATCTCACTCTCTTTGAATCTTCTTTATCATGCTAAGAGGAGCAGGAAAAAGCAAAAAATTTCAGAATTGCACCTTGCAATGCGGAGAAATTACTGTTTGTGCATTTACAATATTCATTGATTTTTGCCATTGAAAAACGTCCAGAAATGATTGAAGCTACTGACTGAATGAAAGGAGCTGGCATCTCACTCTCTTTGAATCTTCTTTATCATGCTAAGAGGAGCAGGAAAAAGCAAAAAATTTCAGAATTGCACCTTGCAATGCGGAGAAATTACTGTTTGTGCATTTACAATATTCATTGATTTTTGCCATTGAAAAACGTCCAGAAATGATTGAAGCTACTGACTGAATGAAAGGAGCTGGCATCTCACTCTCTTTGAATCTTCTTTATCATGCTAAGAGGAGCAGGAAAAAGCAAAAAATTTCAGAATTGCACCTTGCAATGCGGAGAAATTACTGTTTGTGCATTTACAATATTCATTGATTTTTGCCATTGAAAAACATCATGTTATTCATATACCAGAAATGATTGAAGCTACTGACTGAATGAAAGGAGCTGGCATCTCACTCTCTTTGAATCTTCTTTATCATGCTAAGAGGAGCAGGAAAAAGCAAAAAATTTCAGAATTGCACCTTGCAATGCGGAGAAATTACTGTTTGTGCATTTACAATATTCATTGATTTTTGCCATTGAAAAACGTCCAGAAATGATTGAAGCTACTGACTGAATGAAAGGAACTGGCATCTCACTCTCTTTGAATCTTCTTTATCATGCTAAGAGGAGCAGGAAAAAGCAAAAAATTTCAGAATTGCACCTTGCAATGCGGAGAAATTACTGTTTGTGCATTTACAAAATTCATTGATTTTTGCCATTGAAAAACATCATGTTATTCATATACCAGAAATGTTTGAAGCTACTGACTGAATGAAGGGAGCTGACATCTCACTCTCTTTGAATCTTCTTTATCATGCTAAGAGGAGCAGGAAAAAGCAAAAAATTTCAGAATTGCACCTTGCAATGCGGAGAAATTACTGTTTGTGCATTTACAATATTCATTGATTTTTGCCATTGAAAAACGTCCAGAAATGATTGAAGCTACTGACTGAATGAAAGGAGCTGGCATCTCACTCTCTTTGAATCTTCTTTATCATGCTAAGAGGAGCAGGAAAAAGCAAAAAATTTCAGAATTGCACCTTGCAATGCGGAGAAATTACTGTTTGTGCATTTACAATATTCATTGTTTTTTGCCATTGAAAAACATCATGTTATTCATATACCAGAAATGATTGAAGCTACTGACTGAATGAAAGGAGCTGGCATCTCACTCTCTTTGAATCTTCTTTATCATGCTAAGAGGAGCAGGAAAAAGCAAAAAATTTCAGAATTGCACCTTGCAATGTGGAGAAATTACTGTTTGTGCATTTACAATATTCATTGATTTTTACCATTGAAAAACGTCCAGAAATGATTGAAGCTACTGACTGAATGAAAGTAGCTGGCATCTCACTCTCATTGAATCTTCTTTATCATGCTAAGAGGAGCAGGAAAAAGCAAAAAATTTCAGACTTGCACCTTGCAATGCGGAGAAATTACTGTTTGTGCATTTACAATATTCATTGATTTTTGCCATTGAAAAACATCATGTTATTCATATACCAGAAATGTTTGAAGCTACTGACTGAATGAAAGGAGCTGGCATCTCACTCTCTTTGAATCTTCTTTATCATGCTAAGAGGAGCAGGAAAAAGCAAAAAATTTCAGAATTGCACCTTGCAATGCGGAGAAATTACTGTTTGTGCATTTACAATATTCATTGATTTTTGCCATTGAAAAACGTCCAGAAATGATTGAAGCTACTGACTGAATGAAAGGAGCTGGCATCTCACTCTCTTTGAATCTTGTTTATCATGCTAAGAGGAGCAGGAAAAAGCAAAAAATTTCAGAATTGCACCTTGCAATGCGGAGAAATTACTGTTTGTGCATTTACAATATTCATTGATTTTTGCCATTGAAAAACGTCCAGAAATGATTGAAGCTACTGACTGAATGAAAGGAGCTGGCATCTCACTCTCTTTGAATCTTCTTTATCATGCTAAGAGGAGCAGGAAAAAGCAAAAAATTTCAGAATTGCACCTTGCAATGCGGAGAAATTACTGTTTGTGCATTTACAATATTCATTGATTTTTGCCATTGAAAAACATCATGTTATTCATATACCAGAAATGTTTGAAGCTACTGACTGAATGAAAGGAGCTGGCATCTCACTCTCTTTGAATCTTCTTTATCATGCTAAGAGGAGCAGGAAAAAGCAAAAAATTTCAGAATTGCACCTTGCAATGCGGAGAAATTACTGTTTGTGCATTTACAATATTCATTGATTTTTGCCATTGAAAAACATCATGTTATTCATATACCAGAAATGTTTGAAGCTACTGACTGAATGAAAGGAGCTGGCATCTCACTCTCTGAATCTTCTTTATCATGCTAAGAGGAGCAGGAAAAAGCAAAAAATTTCAGAATTGCACCTTGCAATGTGGAGAAATTACTGTTTGTGCATTTACAATATTCATTGATTTTTACCATTGAAAAACGTCCAGAAATGATTGAAGCTACTGACTGAATGAAAGTAGCTGGCATCTCACTCTCTTTGAATCTTCTTTATCATGCTAAGAGGAGCAGGAAAAAGCAAAAAATTTCAGAATTGCACCTTGCAATGCAGAGAAATTACTGTTTGTGCATTTACAATATTCATTGATTTTTGCCATTGAAAAACATCATGTTATTCATATACCAGAAATGTTTGAAGCTACTGACTGAATGAAAGGAGCTGGCATCTCACTCTCTTTGAATCTTCTTTATCATGCTAAGAGGAGCAGGAAAAAGCAAAAAATTTCAGAATTGCACCTTGCAATGTGGAGAAATTACTGTTTGTGCATTTACAATATTCATTGATTTTTACCATTGAAAAACGTCCAGAAATGATTGAAGCTACTGACTGAATGAAAGTAGCTGGCATCTCACTCTCTTTGAATCTTCTTTATCATGCTAAGAGGAGCAGGAAAAAGCAAAAAATTTCAGAATTGCACCTTGCAATGCGGAGAAATTACTGTTTGTGCATTTACAATATTCATTGATTTTTGCCATTGAAAAACATCATGTTATTCATATACCAGAAATGATTGAAGCTACTGACTGAATGAAAGGAGCTGGCATCTCACTCTCTTTGAATCTTCTTTATCATGCTAAGAGGAGCAGGAAAAAGCAAAAAATTTCAGAATTGCACCTTGCAATGCGGAGAAATTACTGTTTGTGCATTTACAATATTCATTGATTTTTGCCATTGAAAAACGTCCAGAAATGATTGAAGCTACTGACTGAATGAAAGGAACTGGCATCTCACTCTCTTTGAATCTTCTTTATCATGCTGAGGAGCAGGAAAAAGCAAAAAATTTCAGAATTGCACCTTGCAATGCGGAGAAATTACTGTTTGTGCATTTACAAAATTCATTGATTTTTGCCATTGAAAAACATCATGTTATTCATATACCAGAAATGTTTGAAGCTACTGACTGAATGAAAGGAGCTGACATCTCACTCTCTTTGAATCTTCTTTATCATGCTAAGAGGAGCAGGAAAAAGCAAAAAATTTCAGAATTGCACCTTGCAATGCGGAGAAATTACTGTTTGTGCATTTACAATATTCATTGATTTTTGCCATTGAAAAACGTCCAGAAATGATTGAAGCTACTGACTGAATGAAAGGAGCTGGCATCTCACTCTCTTTGAATCTTCTTTATCATGCTAAGAGGAGCAGGAAAAAGCAAAAAATTTCAGAATTGCACCTTGCAATGCGGAGAAATTACTGTTTGTGCATTTACAATATTCATTGATTTTTGCCATTGAAAAATGTCCAGAAATGATTGAAGCTACTGACTGAATGAAAGGAGCTGGCATCTCACTCTCTTTGAATCTTCTTTATCATGCTAAGAGGAGCAGGAAAAAGCAAAAAATTTCAGAATTGCACCTTGCAATGCGGAGAAATTACTGTTTGTGCATTTACAATATTCATTGATTTTTGCCATTGAAAAACATCATGTTATTCATATACCAGAAATGATTGAAGCTACTGACTGAATGAAAGGAGCTGGCATCTCACTCTCTTTGAATCTTCTTTATCATGCTAAGAGGAGCAGGAAAAAGCAAAAAATTTCAGAATTGCACCTTGCAATGCGGAGAAATTACTGTTTGTGCATTTACAATATTCATTGATTTTTGCCATTGAAAAACGTCCAGAAATGATTGAAGCTACTGACTGAATGAAAGGAACTGGCATCTCACTCTCTTTGAATCTTCTTTATCATGCTAAGAGGAGCAGGAAAAAGCAAAAAATTTCAGAATTGCACCTTGCAATGCGGAGAAATTACTGTTTGTGCATTTACAAAATTCATTGATTTTTGCCATTGAAAAACATCATGTTATTCATATACCAGAAATGTTTGAAGCTACTGACTGAATGAAAGGAGCTGACATCTCACTCTCTTTGAATCTTCTTTATCATGCTAAGAGGAGCAGGAAAAAGCAAAAAATTTCAGAATTGCACCTTGCAATGCGGAGAAATTACTGTTTGTGCATTTACAATATTCATTGATTTTTGCCATTGAAAAACGTCCAGAAATGATTGAAGCTACTGACTGAATGAAAGGAGCTGGCATCTCACTCTCTTTGAATCTTCTTTATCATGCTAAGAGGAGCAGGAAAAAGCAAAAAATTTCAGAATTGCACCTTGCAATGCGGAGAAATTACTGTTTGTGCATTTACAATATTCATTGATTTTTGCCATTGAAAAACATCATGTTATTCATATACCAGAAATGATTGAAGCTACTGACTGAATGAAAGGAGCTGGCATCTCACTCTCTTTGAATCTTCTTTATCATGCTAAGAGGAGCAGGAAAAAGCAAAAAATTTCAGAATTGCACCTTGCAATGTGGAGAAATTACTGTTTGTGCATTTACAATATTCATTGATTTTTACCATTGAAAAACGTCCAGAAATGATTGAAGCTACTGACTGAATGAAAGTAGCTGGCATCTCACTCTCTTTGAATCTTCTTTATCATGCTAAGAGGAGCAGGAAAAAGCAAAAAATTTCAGACTTGCACCTTGCAATGCGGAGAAATTACTGTTTGTGCATTTACAATATTCATTGATTTTTGCCATTGAAAAACATCATGTTATTCATATACCAGAAATGTTTGAAGCTACTGACTGAATGAAAGGAGCTGGCATCTCACTCTCTTTGAATCTTCTTTATCATGCTAAGAGGAGCAGGAAAAAGCAAAAAATTTCAGAATTGCACCTTGCAATGCGGAGAAATTACTGTTTGTGCATTTACAATATTCATTGATTTTTGCCATTGAAAAACGTCCAGAAATGATTGAAGCTACTGACTGAATGAAAGGAGCTGGCATCTCACTCTCTTTGAATCTTGTTTATCATGCTAAGAGGAGCAGGAAAAAGCAAAAAATTTCAGAATTGCACCTTGCAATGCGGAGAAATTACTGTTTGTGCATTTACAATATTCATTGATTTTTGCCATTGAAAAACGTCCAGAAATGATTGAAGCTACTGACTGAATGAAAGGAGCTGGCATCTCACTCTCTTTGAATCTTCTTTATCATGCTAAGAGGAGCAGGAAAAAGCAAAAAAATTCAGAATTGCACCTTGCAATGCGGAGAAATTACTGTTTGTGCATTTACAATATTCATTGATTTTTGCCATTGAAAAACATCATGTTATTCATATACCAGAAATGATTGAAGCTACTGACTGAATGAAAGGAGCTGGCATCTCACTCTCTTTGAATCTTCTTTATCATGCTAAGAGGAGCAGGAAAAAGCAAAAAATTTCAGAATTGCACCTTGCAATGCGGAGAAATTACTGTTTGTGCATTTACAATATTCATTGATTTTTGCCATTGAAAAACGTCCAGAAATGATTGAAGCTACTGACTGAATGAAAGGAGCTGGCATCTCACTCTCTTTGAATCTTCTTTATCATGCTAAGAGGAGCAGGAAAAAGCAAAAAATTTCAGAATTGCACCTTGCAATGCGGAGAAATTACTGTTTGTGCATTTACAATATTCATTGATTTTTGCCATTGAAAAACATCATGTTATTCATATACCAGAAATGATTGAAGCTACTGACTGAATGAAAGGAGCTGGCATCTCACTCTCTTTGAATCTCCTTTATCATGCTAAGAGGAGCAGGAAAAAGCAAAAAATTTCAGAATTGCACCTTGCAATGCGGAGAAATTACTGTTTGTGCATTTACAATATTCATTGATTTTTGCCATTGAAAAACGTCCAGAAATGATTGAAGCTACTGACTGAATGAAAGGAACTGGCATCTCACTCTCTTTGAATCTTCTTTATCATGCTAAGAGGAGCAGGAAAAAGCAAAAAATTTCAGAATTGCACCTTGCAATGCGGAGAAATTACTGTTTGTGCATTTACAAAATTCATTGATTTTTGCCATTGAAAAACATCATGTTATTCATATACCAGAAATGTTTGAAGCTACTGACTGAATGAAAGGAGCTGACATCTCACTCTCTTTGAATCTTCTTTATCATGCTAAGAGGAGCAGGAAAAAGCAAAAAATTTCAGAATTGCACCTTGCAATGCGGAGAAATTACTGTTTGTGCATTTACAATATTCATTGATTTTTGCCATTGAAAAACGTCCAGAAATGATTGAAGCTACTGACTGAATGAAAGGAGCTGGCATCTCACTCTCTTTGAATCTTCTTTATCATGCTAAGAGGAGCAGGAAAAAGCAAAAAATTTCAGAATTGCACCTTGCAATGCGGAGAAATTACTGTTTGTGCATTTACAATATTCATTGATTTTTGCCATTGAAAAACATCATGTTATTCATATACCAGAAATGATTGAAGCTACTGACTGAATGAAAGGAGCTGGCATCTCACTCTCTTTGAATCTTCTTTATCATGCTAAGAGGAGCAGGAAAAAGCAAAAAATTTCAGAATTGCACCTTGCAATGTGGAGAAATTACTGTTTGTGCATTTACAATATTCATTGATTTTTACCATTGAAAAACGTCCAGAAATGATTGAAGCTACTGACTGAATGAAAGTAGCTGGCATCTCACTCTCTTTGAATCTTCTTTATCATGCTAAGAGGAGCAGGAAAAAGCAAAAAATTTCAGACTTGCACCTTGCAATGCGGAGAAATTACTGTTTGTGCATTTACAATATTCATTGATTTTTGCCATTGAAAAACATCATGTTATTCATATACCAGAAATGTTTGAAGCTACTGACTGAATGAAAGGAGCTGGCATCTCACTATCTTTGAATCTTCTTTATCATGCTAAGAGGAGCAGGAAAAAGCAAAAAATTTCAGAATTGCACCTTGCAATGCGGAGAAATTACTGTTTGTGCATTTACAATATTCATTGATTTTTGCCATTGAAAAACGTCCAGAAATGATTGAAGCTACTGACTGAATGAAAGGAGCTGGCATCTCACTCTCTTTGAATCTTGTTTATCATGCTAAGAGGAGCAGGAAAAAGCAAAAAATTTCAGAATTGCACCTTGCAATGCGGAGAAATTACTGTTTGTGCATTTACAATATTCATTGATTTTTGCCATTGAAAAACGTCCAGAAATGATTGAAGCTACTGACTGAATGAAAGGAGCTGGCATCTCACTCTCTTTGAATCTTCTTTATCATGCTAAGAGGAGCAGGAAAAAGCAAAAAAATTCAGAATTGCACCTTGCAATGCGGAGAAATTACTGTTTGTGCATTTACAATATTCATTGATTTTTGCCATTGAAAAACATCATGTTATTCATATACCAGAAATGATTGAAGCTACTGACTGAATGAAAGGAGCTGGCATCTCACTCTCTTTGAATCTTCTTTATCATGCTAAGAGGAGCAGGAAAAAGCAAAAAATTTCAGAATTGCACCTTGCAATGCGGAGAAATTACTGTTTGTGCATTTACAATATTCATTGATTTTTGCCATTGAAAAACGTCCAGAAATGATTGAAGCTACTGACTGAATGAAAGGAACTGGCATCTCACTCTCTTTGAATCTTCTTTATCATGCTAAGAGGAGCAGGAAAAAGCAAAAAATTTCAGAATTGCACCTTGCAATGCGGAGAAATTACTGTTTGTGCATTTACAAAATTCATTGATTTTTGCCATTGAAAAACATCATGTTATTCATATACCAGAAATGTTTGAAGCTACTGACTGAATGAAAGGAGCTGACATCTCACTCTCTTTGAATCTTCTTTATCATGCTAAGAGGAGCAGGAAAAAGCAAAAAATTTCAGAATTGCACCTTGCAATGCGGAGAAATTACTGTTTGTGCATCTACAATATTCATTGATTTTTGCCATTGAAAAACGTCCAGAAATGATTGAAGCTACTGACTGAATGAAAGGAGCTGGCATCTCACTCTCTTTGAATCTTCTTTATCATGCTAAGAGGAGCAGGAAAAAGCAAAAAATTTCAGAATTGCACCTTGCAATGCGGAGAAATTACTGTTTGTGCATTTACAATATTCATTGATTTTTGCCATTGAAAAACATCATGTTATTCATATACCAGAAATGTTTGAAGCTACTGACTGAATGAAAGGAGCTGGCATCTCACTCTCTTTGAATCTTCTTTATCATGCTAAGAGGAGCAGGAAAAAGCAAAAAATTTCAGAATTGCACCTTGCAATGCGGAGAAATTACTGTTTGTGCATTTACAATATTCATTGATTTTTGCCATTGAAAAACGTCCAGAAATGATTGAAGCTACTGACTGAATGAAAGGAGCTGGCATCTCACTCTCTTTGAATCTTCTTTATCATGCTAAGAGGAGCAGGAAAAAGCAAAAAATTTCAGAATTGCACCTTGCAATGCGGAGAAATTACTGTTTGTGCATTTACAATATTCATTGATTTTTGCCATTGAAAAACGTCCAGAAATGATTGAAGCTACTGACTGAATGAAAGGAGCTGGCATCTCACTCTCTTTGAATCTTCTTTATCATGCTAAGAGGAGCAGGAAAAAGCAAAAAATTTCAGAATTGCAACTTGCAATGCGGAGAAATTACTGTTTGTGCATTTACAATATTCATTGATTTTTGCCATTGAAAAACATCATGTTATTCATATACCAGAAATGATTGAAGCTACTGACTGAATGAAAGGAGCTGGCATCTCACTCTCTTTGAATATTCTTTATCATGCTAAGAGGAGCAGGAAAAAGCAAAAAATTTCAGAATTGCACCTTGCAATGCGGAGAAATTACTGTTTGTGCATTTACAATATTCATTGATTTTTGCCATTGAAAAACGTCCAGAAATGATTGAAGCTACTGACTGAATGAAAGGAGCTGGCATCTCACTCTCTTTGAATCTTCTTTATCATGCTAAGAGGAGCAGGAAAAAGCAAAAAATTTCAGAATTGCACCTTGCAATGCGGAGAAATTACTGTTTGTGCTTTTACAATATTCATTGATTTTTGCCATTGAAAAACATCATATTATTCATATACCAGAAATGTTTGAAGCTACTGACTGAATGAAAGGAGCTGGCATCTCACTCTCTTTGAATCTTCTTTATCATGCTAAGAGGAGCAGGAAAAAGCAAAAAATTTCAGAATTGCACCTTGCAATGCGGAGAAATTACTGTTTGTGCATTTACAATATTCATTGATTTTTGCCATTGAAAAACGTCCAGAAATGATTGAAGCTACTGACTGAATGAAAGGAGCTGGCATCTCACTCTCTTTGAATCTTCTTTATCATGCTAAGAGGAGCAGGAAAAAGCAAAAAATTTCAGAATTGCACCTTGCAATGCGGAGAAATTACTGTTTGTGCATTTACAATATTCATTGATTTTTGCCATTGAAAAACGTCCAGAAATGATTGAAGCTACTGACTGAATGAAAGGAGCTGGCATCTCACTCTCTTTGAATCTTCTTTATCATGCTAAGAGGAGCAGGAAAAAGCAAAAAATTTCAGAATTGCACCTTGCAATGCGGAGAAATTACTGTTTGTGCATTTACAATATTCATTGATTTTTGCCATTGAAAAACATCATGTTATTCATATACCAGAAATGATTGAAGCTACTGACTGAATGAAAGGAGCTGGCATCTTACTCTCTTTGAATCTTCTTTGTCATGCTAAGAGGAGCAGGAAAAAGCAAAAAATTTCAGAATTGCACCTTGCAATGCGGAGAAATTACTGTTTGTGCATTTACAATATTCATTGATTTTTGCCATTGAAAAACGTCCAGAAATGATTGAAGCTACTGACTGAATGAAAGGAGCTGGCATCTCACTCTCTTTGAATCTTCTTTATCATGCTAAGAGGAGCAGGAAAAAGCAAAAAATTTCAGAATTGCACCTTGCAATGCGGAGAAATTACTGTTTGTGCATTTACAATATTCATTGATTTTTGCCATTGAAAAACGTCCAGAAATGATTGAAGCTACTGACTGAATGAAAGGAGCTGGCATCTCACTCTCTGAATCTTCTTTATCATGCTAAGAGGAGCAGGAAAAAGCAAAAAATTTCAGAATTGCACCTTGCAATGCGGAGAAATTACTGTTTGTGCATTTACAATATTCATTGATTTTTGCCATTGAAAAACATCATGTTATTCATATACCAGAAATGTTTGTAGCTACTGACTGAATGAAAGGAGCTGGCATCTCACTCTCTTTGAATCTTCTTTATCATGCTAAGAGGAGCAGGAAAAAGCAAAAAATTTCAGAATTGCACCTTGCAATGCGGAGAAATTACTGTTTGTGCATTTACAATATTCATTGATTTTTGCCATTGAAAAATGTCCAGAAATGATTGAAGCTACTGACTGAATGAAAGGAGCTGGCATCTCACTCTCTTTGAATCTTCTTTATCATGCTAAGAGGAGCAGGAAAAAGCAAAAAATTTCAGAATTTCACCTTGCAATGCGGAGAAATTACTGTTTGTGCATTTACAATATTCATTGATTTTTGCCATTGAAAAACGTCCAGAAATGATTGAAGCTACTGACTGAATGAAAGGAGCTGGCATCTCACTCTCTTTGAATCTTCTTTATCATGCTAAGAGGAGCAGGAAAAAGCAAAAAATTTCAGAATTGCACCTTGCAATGCGGAGAAATTACTCTTTGTGCATTTACAATATTCATTGATTTTTGCCATTGAAAAACATCATGTTATTCATATACCAGAAATGTTTGAAGCTACTGACTGAATGAAAGGAGCTGGCATCTCACTCTCTTTGAATCTTCTTTATCATGCTAAGAGGAGCAGGAAAAAGCAAAAAATTTCAGAATTGCACCTTGCAATGCGGAGAAATTACTGTTTGTGCATTTACAATATTCATTGATTTTTGCCATTGAAAAACGTCCAGAAATGATTGAAGCTACTGACTGAATGAAAGGAGCTGGCATCTCACTCTCTTTGAATCTTCTTTATCATGCTAAGAGGAGCAGGAAAAAGCAAAAAATTTCAGAATTGCACCTTGCAATGCGGAGAAATTACTGTTTGTGCATTTACAATATTCATTGATTTTTGCCATTGAAAAACATCATGTTATTCATATACCAGAAATGTTTGTAGCTACTGACTGAATGAAAGGAGCTGGCATCTCACTCTCTTTGAATCTTCTTTATCATGCTAAGAGGAGCAGGAAAAAGCAAAAAATTTCAGAATTGCACCTTGCAATGCGGAGAAATTACTGTTTGTGCATTTACAATATTCATTGATTTTTGCCATTGAAAAATGTCCAGAAATGATTGAAGCTACTGACTGAATGAAAGGAGCTGGCATCTCACTCTCTTTGAATCTTCTTTATCATGCTAAGAGGAGCAGGAAAAAGCAAAAAATTTCAGAATTGCACCCTTGCAATGCGGAGAAATTACTGTTTGTGCATTTACAATATTCATTGATTTTTGCCATTGAAAAACGTCCAGAAATGATTGAAGCTACTGACTGAATGAAAGGAGCTGGCATCTCACTCTCTTTGAATCTTCTTTATCATGCTAAGAGGAGCAGGAAAAAGCAAAAAATTTCAGAATTGCACCTTGCAATGCGGAGAAATTACTCTTTGTGCATTTACAATATTCATTGATTTTTGCCATTGAAAAACATCATGTTATTCATATACCAGAAATGTTTGAAGCTACTGACTGAATGAAAGGAGCTGGCATCTCACTCTCTTTGAATCTTCTTTATCATGCTAAGAGGAGCAGGAAAAAGCAAAAAATTTCAGAATTGCACCTTGCAATGCGGAGAAATTACTGTTTGTGCATTTACAATATTCATTGATTTTTGCCATTGAAAAACGTCCAGAAATGATTGAAGCTACTGACTGAATGAAAGGAGCTGGCATCTCACTCTCTTTGAATCTTCTTTATCATGCTAAGAGGAGCAGGAAAAAGCAAAAAATTTCAGAATTGCACCTTGCAATGCGGAGAAATTACTGTTTGTGCATTTACAATATTCATTGATTTTTGCCATTGAAAAACGTCCAGAAATGATTGAAGCTACTGACTGAATGAAAGGAGCTGGCATCTCACTCTCTTTGAATCTTCTTTATCATGCTAAGAGGAGCAGGAAAAAGCAAAAAATTTCAGAATTGCACCTTGCAATGCGGAGAAATTACTGTTTGTGCATTTACAATATTCATTGATTTTTGCCATTGAAAAACGTCCAGAAATGATTGAAGCTACTGACTGAATGAAAGGAGCTGGCATCTCACTCTCTTTGAATCTTCTTTATCATGCTAAGAGGAGCAGGAAAAAGCAAAAAATTTCAGAATTGCACCTTGCAATGCGGAGAAATTACTCTTTGTGCATTTACAATATTCATTGATTTTTGCCATTGAAAAACATCATGTTATTCATATACCAGAAATGTTTGAAGCTACTGACTGAATGAAAGGAGCTGGCATCTCACTCTCTTTGAATCTTCTTTATCATGCTAAGAGGAGCAGGAAAAAGCAAAAAATTTCAGAATTGCACATTGCAATGCGGAGAAATTACTGTTTGTGCATTTACAATATTCATTGATTTTTGCCATTGAAAAACATCATGTTATTCATATACCAGAAATGTTTGAAGCTACTGACTGAATGAAAGGAGCTGGCATCTCACTCTCTTTGAATCTTTTTTATATATTGATAAAGGAGGAGCAGGAAAAAGCAAAAAATTTCAGAATTGCACCTTGCAATGTGGAGAAATTACTGTTTGTGCATTTACAATATTCATTGATTTTTACCATTGAAAAACGTCCAGAAATGATTGAAGCTACTGACTGAATGAAAGTAGCTGGCATCTCACTCTCTTTGAATCTTCTTTATCATGCTAAGAGGAGCAGGAAAAAGCAAAAAATTTCAGACTTGCACCTTGCAATGCGGAGAAATTACTGTTTGTGCATTTACAATATTCATTGATTTTTGCCATTGAAAAACATCATGTTATTCATATACCAGAAATGTTTGAAGCTACTGACTGAATGAAAGGAGCTGGCATCTCACTCTCTTTGAATCTTCTTTATCATGCTAAGAGGAGCAGGAAAAAGCAAAAAATTTCAGAATTGCACCTTGCAATGCGGAGAAATTACTGTTTGTGCATTTACAATATTCATTGATTTTTGCCATTGAAAAACGTCCAGAAATGATTGAAGCTACTGACTGAATGAAAGGAGCTGGCATCTCACTCTCTTTGAATCTTCTTTATCATGATAAGAGGAGCAGGAAAAATCAAAAAATTTCAGAATTGCACCTTGCAATGTGGAGAAATTACTGTTTGTGCATTTACAATATTCAATGATTTTTGCCATTGAAAAACATGTTATTCATATACCAGAAATGTTTGAAGCTACTGACTGAATGAAAGGAGCTGGCACCTCACTCTCTTTGAATCTTCTTTATCATGCTAAGAGGAGCGGGAAAAAGCAAAAAATTTCAGAATTGCACCTTGCAATGCGGAGAAATTACTGTTTGTGCATTTACAATATTCATTGATTTTTGCCATTGAAAAACATCCAGAAATGATTGAAGGTACTGACTGAATGAAAGGAGCTGGCATCTCACTCTCTTTGAATCTTCTTTATCATGCTAAGAGGAGCAGGAAAAAGCAAAAAATTTCAGAATTGCACCTTGCAATGCGGAGAAATTACTGTTTGTGCATTTACAATATTCATTGATTTTTGCCATTGAAAAACGTCCAGAAATGATTGAAGCTACTGACTGAATGAAAGGAGCTGGCATCTCACTCTCTTTGAATCTTCTTTATCATGCTAAGAGGAGCAGGAAAAAGCCAAAAATTTCAGAATTGCACCTTGCAATGCGGAGAAATTACAGTTTGTGCATTTACAATATTCATTGATTTTTGCCATTGAAAAACATCCAGAAATGATTGAAGCTACTGACTGAATGAAAGGAGCTGGCATCTCACTCTCTTTGAATATTCTTTATCATGCTAAGAGGAGCAGGAAAAAGCAAAAAATTTCAGAATTGCACCTTGCAATGCGGAGAAATTACTGTTTGTGCATTTACAATATTCATTGATTTTTGTCATTGAAAAACATCATGTTATTCATATACCAGAAATGTTTGAAGCTACTGACTGAATGAAAGGAGCTGGCATCTCACTCTCTTTGAATCTTCTTTATCATGCTAAGAGGAGCAGGAAAAAGCAAAAAATTTCAGAATTGCACCTTGCAATGCGGAGAAATTACTGTTTGTGCATTTACAATATTCATTGATTTTTGCCATTGAAAAACATCATGTTATTCATATACCAGAAATGTTTGAAGCTACTGACTGAATGAAAGGAGCTGGCATCTCACTCTCTTTGAATCTTCTTTATCATGCTAAGAGGAGCAGGAAAAAGCAAAAAATTTCAGAATTGCACCTTGCAATGTGGAGAAATTACTGTTTGTGCATTTACAATATTCATTGATTTTTACCATTGAAAAACGTCCAGAAATGATTGAAGCTACTGACTGAATGAAAGTAGCTGGCATCTCACTCTCTTTGAATCTTCTTTATCATGCTAAGAGGAGCAGGAAAAAGCAAAAAATTTCAGAATTGCACCTTGCAATGCAGAGAAATTACTGTTTGTGCATTTACAATATTCATTGATTTTTGCCATTGAAAAACATCATGTTATTCATATACCAGAAATGTTTGAAGCTACTGACTGAATGAAAGGAGCTGGCATCTCACTCTCTTTGAATCTTCTTTATCATGCTAAGAGGAGCAGGAAAAAGCAAAAAATTTCAGAATTGCACCTTGCAATGTGGAGAAATTACTGTTTGTGCATTTACAATATTCATTGATTTTTACCATTGAAAAACGTCCAGAAATGATTGAAGCTACTGACTGAATGAAAGTAGCTGGCATCTCACTCTCTTTGAATCTTCTTTATCATGCTAAGAGGAGCAGGAAAAAGCAAAAAATTTCAGACTTGCACCTTGCAATGCGGAGAAATTACTGTTTGTGCATTTACAATATTCATTGATTTTTGCCATTGAAAAACATCATGTTATTCATATACCAGAAATGTTTGAAGCTACTGACTGAATGAAAGGAGCTGGCATCTCACTCTCTTTGAATCTTCTTTATCATGCTAAGAGGAGCAGGAAAAAGCAAAAAATTTCAGAATTGCACCTTGCAATGCGGAGAAATTACTGTTTGTGCATTTACAATATTCATTGATTTTTGCCATTGAAAAACATCCAGAAATGATTGAAGCTACTGACTGAATGAAAGGAGCTGGCATCTCACTCTCTTTGAATCTTGTTTATCATGCTAAGAGGAGCAGGAAAAAGCAAAAAATTTCAGAATTGCACCTTGCAATGCGGAGAAATTACTGTTTGTGCATTTACAATATTCATTGATTTTTGCCATTGAAAAACGTCCAGAAATGATTGAAGCTACTGACTGAATGAAAGGAGCTGGCATCTCACTCTCTTTGAATCTTCTTTATCATGCTAAGAGGAGCAGGAAAAAGCAAAAAATTTCAGAATTGCACCTTGCAATGCGGAGAAATTACTGTTTTTGCATTTACAATATTCATTGATTTTTGCCATTGAAAAACATCATGTTATTCATATACCAGAAATGATTGAAGCTACTGACTGAATGAAAGGAGCTGGCATCTCACTCTCTTTGAATCTTCTTTATCATGCTAAGAGGAGCAGGAAAAAGCAAAAAATTTCAGAATTGCACCTTGCAATGCGGAGAAATTACTGTTTGTGCATTTACAATATTCATTGATTTTTGCCATTGAAAAACGTCCAGAAATGATTGAAGCTACTGACTGAATGAAAGGAACTGGCATCTCACTCTCTTTGAATCTTCTTTATCATGCTAAGAGGAGCAGGAAAAAGCAAAAAATTTCAGAATTGCACCTTGCAATGCGGAGAAATTACTGTTTGTGCATTTACAAAATTCATTGATTTTTGCCATTGAAAAACGTCCAGAAATGATTGAAGCTACTGACTGAATGAAAGGAGCTGGCATCTCACTCTCTTTGAATCTTCTTTATCATGCTAAGAGGAGCAGGAAAAAGCAAAAAATTTCAGAATTGCACCTTGCAATGCGGAGAAATTACTGTTTGTGCATTTACAATATTCATTGATTTTTGACATTGAAAAACATCATGTTATTCATATACCAGAAATGATTGAAGCTACTGACTGAATGAAAGGAGCTGGCATCTCACTCTCTTTGAATCTTCTTTATCATGCTAAGAGGAGCAGGAAAAAGCAAAAAATTTCAGAATTGCACCTTGCAATGCGGAGAAATTACTGTTTGTGCATTTACAATATTCATTGATTTTTGCCATTGAAAAACGTCCAGAAATGATTGAAGCTACTGACTGAATGAAAGGAACTGGCATCTCACTCTCTTTGAATCTTCTTTATCATGCTAAGAGGAGCAGGAAAAAGCAAAAAATTTCAGAATTGCACCTTGCAATGCGGAGAAATTACTGTTTGTGCATTTACAAAATTAATTGATTTTTGCCATTGAAAAACATCATGTTATTCATATACCAGAAATGTTTGAAGCTACTGACTGAATGAAAGGAGCTGACATCTCACTCTCTTTGAATCTTCTTTATCATGCTAAGAGGAGCAGGAAAAAGCAAAAAATTTCAGAATTGCACCTTGCAATGCGGAGAAATTACTGTTTGTGCATTTACAATATTCATTGATTTTTGCCATTGAAAAACGTCCAGAAATGATTGAAGCTACTGACTGAATGAAAGGAGCTGGCATCTCACTCTCTTTGAATCTTCTTTATCATGCTAAGAGGAGCAGGAAAAAGCAAAAAATTTCAGAATTGCACCTTGCAATGCGGAGAAATTACTGTTTTTGCATTTACAATATTCATTGATTTTTGCCATTGAAAAACATCATGTTATTCATATACCAGAAATGATTGAAGCTACTGACTGAATGAAAGGAGCTGGCATCTCACTCTCTTTGAATCTTCTTTATCATGCTAAGAGGAGCAGGAAAAAGCAAAAAATTTCAGAATTGCACCTTGCAATGCGGAGAAATTACTGTTTGTGCATTTACAATATTCATTGATTTTTGCCATTGAAAAACGTCCAGAAATGATTGAAGCTACTGACTGAATGAAAGGAACTGGCATCTCACTCTCTTTGAATCTTCTTTATCATGCTAAGAGGAGCAGGAAAAAGCAAAAAATTTCAGAATTGCACCTTGCAATGCGGAGAAATTACTGTTTGTGCATTTACAAAATTCATTGATTTTTGCCATTGAAAAACGTCCAGAAATGATTGAAGCTACTGACTGAATGAAAGGAGCTGGCATCTCACTCTCTTTGAATCTTCTTTATCATGCTAAGAGGAGCAGGAAAAAGCAAAAAATTTCAGAATTGCACCTTGCAATGCCGAGAAATTACTGTTTGTGCATTTACAATATTCATTGATTTTTGCCATTGAAAAACATCATGTTATTCATATACCAGAAATGATTGAAGCTACTGACTGAATGAAAGGAGCTGGCATCTCACTCTCTTTGAATCTTCTTTATCATGCTAAGAGGAGCAGGAAAAAGCAAAAAATTTCAGAATTTCACCTTGCAATGCGGAGAAATTACTGTTTGTGCATTTACAATATTCATTGATTTTTGCCATTGAAAAACGTCCAGAAATGATTGAAGCTACTGACTGAATGAAAGGAGCTGGCATCTCACTCTCTTTGAATCTTCTTTATCATGCTAAGAGGAGCAGGAAAAAGCAAAAAATTTCAGAATTGCACCTTGCAATGCGGAGAAATTACTGTTTGTGCATTTACAATATTCATTGATTTTTGCCATTGAAAAACATCATGTTATTCATATACCAGAAATGTTTGAAGCTACTGACTGAATGAAAGGAGCTGGCATCTCACTCTCTTTGAATCTTCTTTATCATGCTAAGAGGAGCAGGAAAAAGCAAAAAATTTCAGAATTGCACCTTGCAATGCGGAGAAATTACTGTTTTTGCATTTACAATATTCATTGATTTTTGCCATTGAAAAACATCATGTTATTCATATACCAGAAATGATTGAAGCTACTGACTGAATGAAAGGAGCTGGCATCTCACTCTCTTTGAATCTTCTTTATCATGCTAAGAGGAGCAGGAAAAAGCAAAAAATTTCAGAATTGCACCTTGCAATGCGGAGAAATTACTGTTTGTGCATTTACAATATTCATTGATTTTTGCCATTGAAAAACGTCCAGAAATGATTGAAGCTACTGACTGAATGAAAGGAGCTGGCATCTCACTCTCTTTGAATCTTCTTTATCATGCTAAGAGGAGCAGGAAAAAGCAAAAAATTTCAGAATTGCACCTTGCAATGCGGAGAAATTACTGTTTTTGCATTTACAATATTCATTGATTTTTGCCATTGAAAAACATCATGTTATTCATATACCAGAAATGATTGAAGCTACTGACTGAATGAAAGGAGCTGGCATCTCACTCTCTTTGAATCTTCTTTATCATGCTAAGAGGAGCAGGAAAAAGCAAAAAATTTCAGAATTGCACCTTGCAATGCGGAGAAATTACTGTTTGTGCATTTACAAAATTCATTGATTTTTGCCATTGAAAAACGTCCAGAAATGATTGAAGCTACTGACTGAATGAAAGGAGCTGGCATCTCACTCTCTTTGAATCTTCTTTATCATGCTAAGAGGAGCAGGAAAAAGCAAAAAATTTCAGAATTGCACCTTGCAATGCCGAGAAATTACTGTTTGTGCATTTACAATATTCATTGATTTTTGCCATTGAAAAACATCATGTTATTCATATACCAGAAATGATTGAAGCTACTGACTGAATGAAAGGAGCTGGCATCTCACTCTCTTTGAATCTTCTTTATCATGCTAAGAGGAGCAGGAAAAAGCAAAAAATTTCAGAATTTCACCTTGCAATGCGGAGAAATTACTGTTTGTGCATTTACAATATTCATTGATTTTTGCCATTGAAAAACGTCCAGAAATGATTGAAGCTACTGACTGAATGAAAGGAGCTGGCATCTCACTCTCTTTGAATCTTCTTTATCATGCTAAGAGGAGCAGGAAAAAGCAAAAAATTTCAGAATTGCACCTTGCAATGCGGAGAAATTACTGTTTGTGCATTTACAATATTCATTGATTTTTGCCATTGAAAAACATCATGTTATTCATATACCAGAAATGTTTGAAGCTACTGACTGAATGAAAGGAGCTGGCATCTCACTCTCTTTGAATCTTCTTTATCATGCTAAGAGGAGCAGGAAAAAGCAAAAAATTTCAGAATTGCACCTTGCAATGCGGAGAAATTACTGTTTGTGCATTTACAATATTCATTGATTTTTGCCATTGAAAAACGTCCAGAAATGATTGAAGCTACTGACTGAATGAAAGGAGCTGGCATCTCACTCTCTTTGAATCTTCTTTATCATGCTAAGAGTAGCAGGAAAAAGCAAAAAATTTCAGAATTGCACCTTGCAATGCGGAGAAATTACTGTTTGTGCATTTACAATATTCATTGATTTTTGCCATTGAAAAACATCATGTTATTCATATACCAGAAATGTTTGTAGCTACTGACTGAATGAAAGGAGCTGGCATCTCACTCTCTTTGAATCTTCTTTATCATGCTAAGAGGAGCAGGAAAAAGCAAAAAATTTCAGAATTGCACCTTGCAATGCGGAGAAATTACTGTTTGTGCATTTACAATATTCATTGATTTTTGCCATTGAAAAACGTCCAGAAATGATTGAAGCTACTGACTGAATGAAAGGAGCTGGCATCTCACTCTCTTTGAATCTTCTTTATCATGCTAAGAGGAGCAGGAAAAAGCAAAAAATTTCAGAATTGCACCTTGCAATGCGGAGAAATTACTGTTTGTGCATTTACAATATTCATTGATTTTTGCCATTGAAAAACGTCCAGAAATGATTGAAGCTACTGACTGAATGAAAGGAGCTGGCATCTCACTCTCTTTGAATCTTCTTTATCATGCTAAGAGGAGCAGGAAAAAGCAAAAAATTTCAGAATTGCACCTTGCAATGCGGAGAAATTACTCTTTGTGCATTTACAATATTCATTGATTTTTGCCATTGAAAAACATCATGTTATTCATATACCAGAAATGTTTGAAGCTACTGACTGAATGAAAGGAGCTGGCATCTCACTCTCTTTGAATCTTCTTTATCATGCTAAGAGGAGCAGGAAAAAGCAAAAATTTCAGAATTGCACATTGCAATGCGGAGAAATTACTGTTTGTGCATTTACAATATTCATTGATTTTTGCCATTGAAAAACATCATGTTATTCATATACCAGAAATGTTTGAAGCTACTGACTGAATGAAAGGAGCTGGCATCTCACTCTCTTTGAATCTTCTTTATCATGCTGAGGAGCAGGAAAAAGCAAAAAATTTCAGAATTGCACCTTGCAATGTGGAGAAATTACTGTTTGTGCATTTACAATATTCATTGATTTTTACCATTGAAAAACGTCCAGAAATGATTGAAGCTACTGACTGAATGAAAGTAGCTGGCATCTCACTCTCTTTGAATCTTCTTTATCATGCTAAGAGGAGCAGGAAAAAGCAAAAAATTTCAGACTTGCACCTTGCAATGCGGAGAAATTACTGTTTGTGCATTTACAATATTCATTGATTTTTGCCATTGAAAAACATCATGTTATTCATATACCAGAAATGTTTGAAGCTACTGACTGAATGAAAGGAGCTGGCATCTCACTCTCTTTGAATCTTCTTTATCATGCTAAGAGGAGCAGGAAAAAGCAAAAAATTTCAGAATTGCACCTTGCAATGCGGAGAAATTACTGTTTGTGCATTTACAATATTCATTGATTTTTGCCATTGAAAAACGTCCAGAAATGATTGAAGCTACTGACTGAATGAAAGGAGCTGGCATCTCACTCTCTTTGAATCTTCTTTATCATGCTAAGAGAAGCAGGAAAAAGCAAAAAATTTCAGAATTGCACCTTGCAATGCGGAGAAATTACTGTTTGTGCATTTACAATATTCATTGATTTTTGCCATTGAAAAACGTCCAGAAATGATTGAAGCTACTGACTGAATGAAAGGAGCTGGCATCTCACTCTCTTTGAATCTTCTTTATCATGCTAAGAGGAGCAGGAAAAATCAAAAAATTTCAGAATTGCACCTTGCAATGTGGAGAAATTACTGTTTGTGCATTTACAATATTCCATGATTTTTGCCATTGAAAAACATGTTATTCATATACCAGAAATGTTTGAAGCTACTGACTGAATGAAAGGAGCTGGCACCTCACTCTCTTTGAATCTTCTTTATCATGCTAAGAGGAGCGGGAAAAAGCAAAAAATTTCAGAATTGCACCTTGCAATGCGGAGAAATTACTGTTTGTGCATTTACAATATTCATTGATTTTTGCCATTGAAAAACATCCAGAAATGATTGAAGGTACTGACTGAATGAAAGGAGCTGGCATCTCACTCTCTTTGAATCTTCTTTATCATGCTAAGAGGAGCAGGAAAAAGCAAAAAATTTCAGAATTGCACCTTGCAATGCGGAGAAATTACTGTTTGTGCATTTACAATATTCATTGATTTTTGCCATTGAAAAACGTCCAGAAATGATTGAAGCTACTGACTGAATGAAAGGAGCTGGCATCTCACTCTCTTTGAATCTTCTTTATCATGCTAAGAGGAGCAGGAAAAAGCCAAAAATTTCAGAATTGCACCTTGCAATGCGGAGAAATTACAGTTTGTGCATTTACAATATTCATTGATTTTTGCCATTGAAAAACATCCAGAAATGATTGAAGCTACTGACTGAATGAAAGGAGCTGGCATCTCACTCTCTTTGAATATTCTTTATCATGCTAAGAGGAGCAGGAAAAAGCAAAAAATTTCAGAATTGCACCTTGCAATGCGGAGAAATTACTGTTTGTGCATTTACAATATTCATTGATTTTTGCCATTGAAAAACATCATGTTATTCATATACCAGAAATGTTTGAAGCTACTGACTGAATGAAAGGAGCTGGCATCTCACTCTCTTTGAATCTTCTTTATCATGCTAAGAGGAGCAGGAAAAAGCAAAAAATTTCAGAATTGCACCTTGCAATGCGGAGAAATTACTGTTTGTGCATTTACAATATTCATTGATTTTTGCCATTGAAAAACATCATGTTATTCATATACCAGAAATGTTTGAAGCTACTGACTGAATGAAAGGAGCTGGCATCTCACTCTCTTTGAATCTTCTTTATCATGCTAAGAGGAGCAGGAAAAAGCAAAAAATTTCAGAATTGCACCTTGCAATGTGGAGAAATTACTGTTTGTGCATTTACAATATTCATTGATTTTTACCATTGAAAAACGTCCAGAAATGATTGAAGCTACTGACTGAATGAAAGTAGCTGGCATCTCACTCTCTTTGAATCTTCTTTATCATGCTAAGAGGAGCAGGAAAAAGCAAAAAATTTCAGAATTGCACCTTGCAATGCAGAGAAATTACTGTTTGTGCATTTACAATATTCATTGATTTTTGCCATTGAAAAACATCATGTTATTCATATACCAGAAATGTTTGAAGCTACTGACTGAATGAAAGGAGCCGGCATCTCACTCTCTTTGAATCTTCTTTATCATGCTAAGAGGAGCAGGAAAAAGCAAAAAATTTCAGAATTGCACCTTGCAATGTGGAGAAATTACTGTTTGTGCATTTACAATATTCATTGATTTTTACCATTGAAAAACGTCCAGAAATGATTGAAGCTACTGACTGAATGAAAGTAGCTGGCATCTCACTCTCTTTGAATCTTCTTTATCATGCTAAGAGGAGCAGGAAAAAGCAAAAAATTTCAGACTTGCACCTTGCAATGCGGAGAAATTACTGTTTGTGCATTTACAATATTCATTGATTTTTGCCATTGAAAAACATCATGTTATTCATATACCAGAAATGTTTGAAGCTACTGACTGAATGAAAGGAGCTGGCATCTCACTCTCTTTGAATCTTCTTTATCATGCTAAGAGGAGCAGGAAAAAGCAAAAAATTTCAGAATTGCACCTTGCAATGCGGAGAAATTACTGTTTGTGCATTTACAATATTCATTGATTTTTGCCATTGAAAAACATCCAGAAATGATTGAAGCTACTGACTGAATGAAAGGAGCTGGCATCTCACTCTCTTTGAATCTTGTTTATCATGCTAAGAGGAGCAGGAAAAAGCAAAAAATTTCAGAATTGCACCTTGCAATGCGGAGAAATTACTGTTTGTGCATTTACAATATTCATTGATTTTTGCCATTGAAAAACGTCCAGAAATGATTGAAGCTACTGACTGAATGAAAGGAGCTGGCATCTCACTCTCTTTGAATCTTCTTTATCATGCTAAGAGGAGCAGGAAAAAGCAAAAAATTTCAGAATTGCACCTTGCAATGCGGAGAAATTACTGTTTTTGCATTTACAATATTCATTGATTTTTGCCATTGAAAAACATCATGTTATTCATATACCAGAAATGATTGAAGCTACTGACTGAATGAAAGGAGCTGGCATCTCACTCTCTTTGAATCTTCTTTATCATGCTAAGAGGAGCAGGAAAAAGCAAAAAATTTCAGAATTGCACCTTGCAATGCGGAGAAATTACTGTTTGTGCATTTACAATATTCATTGATTTTTGCCATTGAAAAACGTCCAGAAATGATTGAAGCTACTGACTGAATGAAAGGAACTGGCATCTCACTCTCTTTGAATCTTCTTTATCATGCTAAGAGGAGCAGGAAAAAGCAAAAAATTTCAGAATTGCACCTTGCAATGCGGAGAAATTACTGTTTGTGCATTTACAAAATTCATTGATTTTTGCCATTGAAAAACGTCCAGAAATGATTGAAGCTACTGACTGAATGAAAGGAGCTGGCATCTCACTCTCTTTGAATCTTCTTTATCATGCTAAGAGGAGCAGGAAAAAGCAAAAAATTTCAGAATTGCACCTTGCAATGCGGAGAAATTACTGTTTGTGCATTTACAATATTCATTGATTTTTGCCATTGAAAAACATCATGTTATTCATATACCAGAAATGATTGAAGCTACTGACTGAATGAAAGGAGCTGGCATCTCACTCTCTTTGAATCTTCTTTATCATGCTAAGAGGAGCAGGAAAAAGCAAAAAATTTCAGAATTGCACCTTGCAATGCGGAGAAATTACTGTTTGTGCATTTACAATATTCATTGATTTTTGCCATTGAAAAACGTCCAGAAATGATTGAAGCTACTGACTGAATGAAAGGAACTGGCATCTCACTCTCTTTGAATCTTCTTTATCATGCTAAGAGGAGCAGGAAAAAGCAAAAAATTTCAGAATTGCACCTTGCAATGCGGAGAAATTACTGTTTGTGCATTTACAAAATTAATTGATTTTTGCCATTGAAAAACATCATGTTATTCATATACCAGAAATGTTTGAAGCTACTGACTGAATGAAAGGAGCTGACATCTCACTCTCTTTGAATCTTCTTTATCATGCTAAGAGGAGCAGGAAAAAGCAAAAAATTTCAGAATTGCACCTTGCAATGCGGAGAAATTACTGTTTGTGCATTTACAATATTCATTGATTTTTGCCATTGAAAAACGTCCAGAAATGATTGAAGCTACTGACTGAATGAAAGGAGCTGGCATCTCACTCTCTTTGAATCTTCTTTATCATGCTAAGAGGAGCAGGAAAAAGCAAAAAATTTCAGAATTGCACCTTGCAATGCGGAGAAATTACTGTTTTTGCATTTACAATATTCATTGATTTTTGCCATTGAAAAACATCATGTTATTCATATACCAGAAATGATTGAAGCTACTGACTGAATGAAAGGAGCTGGCATCTCACTCTCTTTGAATCTTCTTTATCATGCTAAGAGGAGCAGGAAAAAGCAAAAAATTTCAGAATTGCACCTTGCAATGCAGAGAAATTACTGTTTGTGCATTTACAATATTCATTGATTTTTGCCATTGAAAAACGTCCAGAAATGATTGAAGCTACTGACTGAATGAAAGGAACTGGCATCTCACTCTCTTTGAATCTTCTTTATCATGCTAAGAGGAGCAGGAAAAAGCAAAAAATTTCAGAATTGCACCTTGCAATGCGGAGAAATTACTGTTTGTGCATTTACAAAATTCATTGATTTTTGCCATTGAAAAACGTCCAGAAATGATTGAAGCTACTGACTGAATGAAAGGAGCTGGCATCTCACTCTCTTTGAATCTTCTTTATCATGCTAAGAGGAGCAGGAAAAAGCAAAAAATTTCAGAATTGCACCTTGCAATGCCGAGAAATTACCGTTTGTGCATTTACAATATTCATTGATTTTTGCCATTGAAAAACATCATGTTATTCATATACCAGAAATGATTGAAGCTACTGACTGAATGAAAGGAGCTGGCATCTCACTCTCTTTGAATCTTCTTTATCATGCTAAGAGGAGCAGGAAAAAGCAAAAAATTTCAGAATTGCACCTTGCAATGCGGAGAAATTACTGTTTGTGCATTTACAATATTCATTGATTTTTGCCATTGAAAAACGTCCAGAAATGATTGAAGCTACTGACTGAATGAAAGGAACTGGCATCTCACTCTCTTTGAATCTTCTTTATCATGCTAAGAGGAGCAGGAAAAAGCAAAAAATTTCAGAATTGCACCTTGCAATGCGGAGAAATTACTGTTTGTGCATTTACAAAATTCATTGATTTTTGCCATTGAAAAACATCATGTTATTCATATACCAGAAATGTTTGAAGCTACTGACTGAATGAAAGGAGCTGACATCTCACTCTCTTTGAATCTTCTTTATCATGCTAAGAGGAGCAGGAAAAAGCAAAAAATTTCAGAATTGCACCTTGCAATGCGGAGAAATTACTGTTTGTGCATTTACAATATTCATTGATTTTTGCCATTGAAAAACGTCCAGAAATGATTGAAGCTACTGACTGAATGAAAGGAGCTGGCATCTCACTCTCTTTGAATCTTCTTTATCATGCTAAGAGGAGCAGGAAAAAGCAAAAAATTTCAGAATTGCACCTTGCAATGCGGAGAAATTACTGTTTGTGCATTTACAATATTCATTGATTTTTGCCATTGAAAAACATCATGTTATTCATATACCAGAAATGATTGAAGCTACTGACTGAATGAAAGGAGCTGGCATCTCACTCTCTTTGAATCTTCTTTATCATGCTAAGAGGAGCAGGAAAAAGCAAAAAATTTCAGAATTGCACCTTGCAATGTGGAGAAATTACTGTTTGTGCATTTACAATATTCATTGATTTTTACCATTGAAAAACGTCCAGAAATGATTGAAGCTACTGACTGAATGAAAGTAGCTGGCATCTCACTCTCTTTGAATCTTCTTTATCATGCTAAGAGGAGCAGGAAAAAGCAAAAAATTTCAGACTTGCACATTGCAATGCGGAGAAATTACTGTTTGTGCATTTACAATATTCATTGATTTTTGCCATTGAAAAACATCATGTTATTCATATACCAGAAATGTTTGAAGCTACTGACTGAATGAAAGGAGCTGGCATCTCACTCTCTTTGAATCTTCTTTATCATGCTAAGAGGAGCAGGAAAAAGCAAAAAATTTCAGAATTGCACCTTGCAATGCGGAGAAATTACTGTTTGTGCATTTACAATATTCATTGATTTTTGCCATTGAAAAACGTCCAGAAATGATTGAAGCTACTGACTGAATGAAAGGAGCTGGCATCTCACTCTCTTTGAATCTTGTTTATCATGCTAAGAGGAGCAGAAAAAAGCAAAAAATTTCAGAATTGCACCTTGCAATGCGGAGAAATTACTGTTTGTGCATTTACAATATTCATTGATTTTTGCCATTGAAAAACGTCCAGAAATGATTGAAGCTACTGACTGAATGAAAGGAGCTGGCATCTCACTCTCTTTGAATCTTCTTTATCATGCTAAGAGGAGCAGGAAAAAGCAAAAAAATTCAGAATTGCACCTTGCAATGCGGAGAAATTACTGTTTGTGCATTTACAATATTCATTGATTTTTGCCATTGAAAAACATCATGTTATTCATATACCAGAAATGATTGAAGCTACTGACTGAATGAAAGGAGCTGGCATCTCACTCTCTTTGAATCTTCTTTATCATGCTAAGAGGAGCAGGAAAAAGCAAAAAATTTCAGAATTGCACCTTGCAATGCGGAGAAATTACTGTTTGTGCATTTACAATATTCATTGATTTTTGCCATTGAAAAACGTCCAGAAATGATTGAAGCTACTGACTGAATGAAAGGAACTGGCATCTCACTCTCTTTGAATCTTCTTTATCATGCTAAGAGGAGCAGGAAAAAGCAAAAAATTTCAGAATTGCACCTTGCAATGCGGAGAAATTACTGTTTGTGCATTTACAAAATTCATTGATTTTTGCCATTGAAAAACATCATGTTATTCATATACCAGAAATGTTTGAAGCTACTGACTGAATGAAAGGAGCTGACATCTCACTCTCTTTGAATCTTCTTTATCATGCTAAGAGGAGCAGGAAAAAGCAAAAAATTTCAGAATTGCACCTTGCAATGCGGAGAAATTACTGTTTGTGCATTTACAATATTCATTGATTTTTGCCATTGAAAAACGTCCAGAAATGATTGAAGCTACTGACTGAATGAAAGGAGCTGGCATCTCACTCTCTTTGAATCTTCTTTATCATGCTAAGAGGAGCAGGAAAAAGCAAAAAATTTCAGAATTGCACCTTGCAATGCGGAGAAATTACTGTTTGTGCATTTACAATATTCATTGATTTTTGCCATTGAAAAACATCATGTTATTCATATACCAGAAATGTTTGAAGCTACTGACTGAATGAAAGGAGCTGGCATCTCACTCTCTTTGAATCTTCTTTATCATGCTAAGAGGAGCAGGAAAAAGCAAAAAATTTCAGAATTGCACCTTGCAATGCGGAGAAATTACTGTTTGTGCATTTACAATATTCATTGATTTTTGCCATTGAAAAACATCATGTTATTCATATACCAGAAATGATTGAAGCTACTGACTGAATGAAAGGAGCTGGCATCTCACTCTCTTTGAATCTTCTTTATCATGCTAAGAGGAGCAGGAAAAAGCAAAAAATTTCAGAATTGCACCTTGCAATGCGGAGAAATTACTGTTTGTGCATTTACAATATTCATTGATTTTTGCCATTGAAAAACGTCCAGAAATGATTGAAGCTACTGACTGAATGAAAGGAGCTGGCATCTCACTCTCTTTGAATCTTCTTTATCATGCTAAGAGGAGCAGGAAAAAGCAAAAAATTTCAGAATTGCACCTTGCAATGCGGAGAAATTACTGTTTGTGCATTTACAATATTCATTGATTTTTGCCATTGAAAAACATCATGTTATTCATATACCAGAAATGTTTGAAGCTACTGACTGAATGAAAGGAGCTGGCATCTCACTCTCTTTGAATCTTCTTTATCATGCTAAGAGGAGCAGGAAAAAGCAAAAAATTTCAGAATTGCACCTTGCAATGCGGAGAAATTACTGTTTGTGCATTTACAATATTCATTGATTTTTGCCATTGAAAAACGTCCAGAAATAATTGAAGCTACTGACTGAATGAAAGGAGCTGGCATCTCACTCTCTTTGAATCTTCTTTATCATGCTAAGAGGAGCAGGAAAAAGCAAAAAATTTCACAATTGCACCTTGCAATGCGGAGAAATTACTGTTTGTACATTTACAATATTCATTGATTTTTGCCATTGAAAAACATCATGTTATTCATATACCAGAAATGATTGAAGCTACTGACTGAATGAAAGGAGCTGGCATCTTGCTCTCTTTGAATCTTCTTTATCATGCTAAGAGGAGCAGGAAAAAGCAAAAAATTTCAGAATTGCACCTTGCAATGCGGAGAAATTACTGTTTGTGCATTTACAATATTCATTGATTTTTGCCATTGAAAAACGTCCAGAAATGATTGAAGCTACTGACTGAATGAAAGGAGCTGGCATCTCACTCTCTTTGAATCTTCTTTATCATGCTAAGAGGAGCAGGAAAAAGCAAAAAATTTCAGAATTGCACCTTGCAATGTGGAGAAATTACTGTTTGTGCATTTACAATATTCATTGATTTTTGCCATTGAAAAACATCATGTTATTCATATACCAGAAATGATTGAAGCTACTGACTGAATGAAAGGAGCTGGCATCTCACTCTCTTTGAATCTTCTTTATCATGCTAAGAGGAGCAGGAAAAAGCAAAAAATTTCAGAATTGCACCTTGCAATGCGGAGAAATTACTGTTTGTGCATTTACAATATTCATTGATTTTTGCCATTGAAAAACGTCCAGAAATGATTGAAGCTACTGACTGAATGAAAGGAGCTGGCATCTCACTCTCTTTGAATCTTCTTTATCATGCTAAGAGGAGCAGGAAAAAGCAAAAAATTTCAGAATTGCACCTTGCAATGCGGAGAAATTACTGTTTGTGCTTTTACAATATTCATTGATTTTTGCCATTGAAAAACATCATGTTATTCATATACCAGAAATGTTTGAAGCTACTGACTGAATGAAAGGAGCTGGCATCTAACTCTCTTTGAATCTTCTTTATCATGCTAAGAGGAGCAGGAAAAAGCAAAAAATTTCAGAATTGCACCTTGCAATGCGGAGAAATTACTGTTTGTGCATTTACAATATTCATTGATTTTTGCCATTGAAAAACGTCCAGAAATGATTGAAGCTACTGACTGAATGAAAGGAACTGGCATCTCACTCTCTTTGAATCTTCTTTATCATGCTAAGAGGAGCAGGAAAAAGCAAAAAATTTCAGAATTGCACCTTGCAATGCGGAGAAATTACTGTTTGTGCATTTACAATATTCATTGATTTTTGCCATTGAAAAACATCATGTTATTCATATACCAGAAATGTTTGAAGCTACTGACTGAATGAAAGGAGCTGGCATCTCACTCTCTTTGAATCTTCTTTATCATGCTAAGAGGAGCAGGAAAAAGCAAAAAATTTCAGAATTGCAACTTGCAATGCGGAGAAATTACTGTTTGTGCATTTACAATATTCATTGATTTTTGCCATTGAAAAACATCATGTTATTCATATACCAGAAATGATTGAAGCTACTGACTGAATGAAAGGAGCTGGCATCTCACTCTCTTTGAATCTTCTTTATCATGCTAAGAGGAGCAGGAAAAAGCAAAAAATTTCAGAATTGCACCTTGCAATGCGGAGAAATTACTGTTTGTGCATTTACAATATTCATTGATTTTTGCCATTGAAAAACGTCAAGAAATGATTGAAGCTACTGACTGAATGAAAGGAGCTGGCATCTCACTCTCTTTGAATCTTCTTTATCATGCTAAGAGGAGCAGGAAAAAGCAAAAAATTTCAGAATTGCACCTTGCAATGCGGAGAAATTACTGTTTGTGCTTCTACAATATTCATTGATTTTTGCCATTGAAAAACATCATGTTATTCATATACAAGAAATGTTTGAAGCTACTGACTGAATGAAAGGAGCTGGCATCTCACTCTCTTTGAATCTTCTTTATCATGCTAAGAGGAGCAGGAAAAAGCAAAAAATTTCAGAATTGCACCTTGCAATGCGGAGAAATTACTGTTTGTGCATTTACAATATTCATAGATTTTTGCCATTGAAAAACGTCCAGAAATGATTGAAGCTACTGACTGAATGAAAGGAGCTGGCATCTCACTCTCTTTGAATCTTCTTTATCATGCTAAGAGGAGCAGGAAAAAGCAAAAAATTTCAGAATTGCACCTTGCAATGCGGAGAAATTACTGTTTGTGCATTTACAATATTCATTGATTTTTGCCATTGAAAAACGTCCAGAAATGATTGAAGCTACTGACTGAATGAAAGGAGCTGGCATCTCACTCTCTTTGAATCTTCTTTATCATGCTAAGAGGAGCAGGAAAAAGCAAAAAATTTCAGAATTGCACCTTGCAATGCGGAGAAATTACTGTTTGTGCATTTACAATATTCATTGATTTTTGCCATTGAAAAACATCATGTTATTCATATACCAGAAATGATTGAAGCTACTGACTGAATGAAAGGAGCTGGCATCTTACTCTCTTTGAATCTTCTTTGTCATGCTAAGAGGAGCAGGAAAAAGCAAAAAATTTCAGAATTGCACCTTGCAATGCGGAGAAATTACTGTTTGTGCATTTACAATATTCATTGATTTTTGCCATTGAAAAACGTCCAGAAATGATTGAAGCTACTGACTGAATGAAAGGAGCTGGCATCTCACTCTCTTTGAATCTTCTTTATCATGCTAAGAGGTGCAGGAAAAAGCAAAAAATTTCAGAATTGCACCTTGCAATGCGGAGAAATTACTGTTTCTGCATTTACAATATTCATTGATTTTTGCCATTGAAAAACGTCCAGAAATGATTGAAGCTACTGACTGAATGAAAGGAGCTGGCATCTCACTCTCTTTGAATCTTCTTTATCATGCTAAGAGGAGCAGGAAAAAGCAAAAAATTTCAGAATTGCACCTTGCAATGCGGAGAAATTACTGTTTGTGCATTTACAATATTCATTGATTTTTGCCATTGAAAAACATCATGTTATTCATATACCAGAAATGTTTGAAGCTACTGACTGAATGAAAGGAGCTGGCATCTCACTCTCTTTGAATCTTCTTTATCATGCTAAGAGGAGCGGGAAAAAGCAAAAAATTTCAGAATTGCACCTTGCAATGCGGAGAAATTACTGTTTGTGCATTTACAATATTCATTGATTTTTGCCATTGAAAAACGTCCAGAAATGATTGAAGCTACTGACTGAATGAAAGGAGCTGGCATCTCACTCTCTTTGAATCTTCTTTATCATGCTAAGAGGAGCAGGAAAAAGCAAAAAATTTCAGAATTGCACCTTGCAATGCGGAGAAATTACTGTTTGTGCATTTACAATATTCATTGATTTTTGCCATTGAAAAACGTCCAGAAATGATTGAAGCTACTGACTGAATGAAAGGAGCTGGCATCTCACTCTCTTTGAATCTTCTTTATCATGCTAAGAGGAGCATGAAAAAGCAAAAAATTTCAGAATTGCACCTTGCAATGCGGAGAAATTACTGTTTGTGCATTTACAATATTCATTGATTTTTGCCATTGAAAAACATCATGTTATTCATATACCAGAAATGTTTGAAGCTACTGACTGAATGAAAGGAGCTGGCATCTCACTCTCTTTGAATCTTCTTTATCATGCTAAGAGGAGCAGGAAAAAGCAAAAAATTTCAGAATTGCACCTTGCAATGCGGAGAAATTACTGTTTGTGCATTTACAATATTCATTGATTTTTGCCATTGAAAAACATCATGTTATTCATATACCAGAAATGTTTGAAGCTACTGACTGAATGAAAGGAGCTGGCATCTCACTCTCTTTGAATCTTCTTTATCATGCTAAGAGGAGCAGGAAAAAGCAAAAAATTTCAGAATTGCACCTTGCAATGTGGAGAAATTACTGTTTGTGCATTTACAATATTCATTGATTTTTACCATTGAAAAACGTCCAGAAATGATTGAAGCTACTGACTGAATATAAGTAGCTGGCATCTCACTCTCTTTGAATCTTCTTTACCATGCTAAGAGGAGCAGGAAAAAGCAAAAAATTTCAGACTTGCACCTTGCAATGCGGAGAAATTACTGTTTGTGCATTTACAATATTCATTGATTTTTGCCATTGAAAAACAACTTGTTATTCATATACCAGAAATGTTTGAAGCTACTGACTGAATGAAAGGAGCTGGCATCTCACTCTCTTTGAATCTTCTTTATCATGCTAAGAGGAGCAGGAAAAAGCAAAAAATTTCAGAATTGCACCTTGCAATGCGGAGAAATTACTGTTTGTGCATTTACAATATTCATTGATTTTTCCCATTGAAAAACGTCCAGAAATGATTGAAGCTACTGACTGAATGAAAGGAGCTGGCATCTCACTCTCTTTGAATCTTCTTTATCATGCGAAGAGGAGCAGGAAAAAGCAAAAAATTTCAGAATTGCACCTTGCAATGCGGAGAAATTACTGTTTGTGCATTTACAATATTCATTGATTTTTGCCATTGAAAAACGTCCAGAAATGATTGAAGCTACTGACTGAATGAAAGGAGCTGGCATCTCACTCTCTTTGAATCTTCTTTATCATGCTAAGAGGAGCAGGAAAAATCAAAAAATTTCAGAATTGCACCTTGCAATGCGGAGAAATTACTGTTTGTGCATTTACAATATTCATTGATTTTTGCCATTGAAAAACATGTTATTCATATACCAGAAATGTTTGAAGCTACTGACTGAATGAAAGGAGCTGGCACCTCACTCTCTTTGAATCTTCTTTATCATGCTAAGAGGAGCGGGAAAAAGCTAAAAATTTCAGAATTGCACCTTGCAATGCGGAGAAATTACTGTTTGTGCATTTACAATATTCATTGATTTTTGCCATTGAAAAACATCCAGAAATGATTGAAGGTACTGACTGAATGAAAGGAGCTGGCATCTCACTCTCTTTGAATCTTCTTTATCATGCTAAGAGGAGCAGGAAAAAGCAAAAAATTTCAGAATTGCACCTTGCAATGCGGAGAAATTACTGTTTGTGCATTTACAATATTCATTGATTTTTGCCATTGAAAAACGTCCAGAAATGATTGAAGCTACTGACTGAATGAAAGGAGCTGGCATCTCACTCTCTTTGAATCTTCTTTATCATGCTAAGAGGAGCAGGAAAAAGCAAAAAATTTCAGAATTGCACCTTGCAATGCGGAGAAATTACTGTTTGTGCTTTTACAATATTCATTGATTTTTGCCATTGAAAAACATCATGTTATTCATATACCAGAAATGTTTGAAGCTACTGACTGAATGAAAGGAGCTGGCATCTAACTCTCTTTGAATCTTCTTTATCATGCTAAGAGGAGCAGGAAAAAGCAAAAAATTTCAGAATTGCACCTTGCAATGCGGAGAAATTACTGTTTGTGCATTTACAATATTCATAGATTTTTGCCATTGAAAAACGTCCAGAAATGATTGAAGCTACTGACTGAATGAAAGGAGCTGGCATCTCACTCTCTTTGAATCTTCTTTATCATGCTAAGAGGAGCAGGAAAAAGCAAAAAATTTCAGAATTGCACCTTGCAATGCGGAGAAATTACTGTTTGTGCATTTACAATATTCATTGATTTTTGCCATTGAAAAACGTCCAGAAATGATTGAAGCTACTGACTGAATGAAAGGAGCTGGCATCTCACTCTCTTTGAATCTTCTTTATCATGCTAAGAGGAGCAGGAAAAAGCAAAAAATTTCAGAATTGCACCTTGCAATGCGGAGAAATTACTGTTTGTGCATTTACAATATTCATTGATTTTTGCCATTGAAAAACATCATGTTATTCATATACCAGAAATGATTGAAGCTACTGACTGAATGAAAGGAGCTGGCATCTTACTCTCTTTGAATCTTCTTTGTCATGCTAAGAGGAGCAGGAAAAAGCAAAAAATTTCAGAATTGCACCTTGCAATGCGGAGAAATTACTGTTTGTGCATTTACAATATTCATTGATTTTTGCCATTGAAAAACGTCCAGAAATGATTGAAGCTACTGACTGAATGAAAGGAGCTGGCATCTCACTCTCTTTGAATCTTCTTTATCATGCTAAGAGGTGCAGGAAAAAGCAAAAAATTTCAGAATTGCACCTTGCAATGCGGAGAAATTACTGTTTCTGCATTTACAATATTCATTGATTTTTGCCATTGAAAAACGTCCAGAAATGATTGAAGCTACTGACTGAATGAAAGGAGCTGGCATCTCACTCTCTTTGAATCTTCTTTATCATGCTAAGAGGAGCAGGAAAAAGCAAAAAATTTCAGAATTGCACCTTGCAATGCGGAGAAATTACTGTTTGTGCATTTACAATATTCATTGATTTTTGCCATTGAAAAACATCATGTTATTCATATACCAGAAATGTTTGAAGCTACTGACTGAATGAAAGGAGCTGGCATCTCACTCTCTTTGAATCTTCTTTATCATGCTAAGAGGAGCGGGAAAAAGCAAAAAATTTCAGAATTGCACCTTGCAATGCGGAGAAATTACTGTTTGTGCATTTACAATATTCATTGATTTTTGCCATTGAAAAACGTCCAGAAATGATTGAAGCTACTGACTGAATGAAAGGAGCTGGCATCTCACTCTCTTTGAATCTTCTTTATCATGCTAAGAGGAGCAGGAAAAAGCAAAAAATTTCAGAATTGCACCTTGCAATGCGGAGAAATTACTGTTTGTGCATTTACAATATTCATTGATTTTTGCCATTGAAAAACGTCCAGAAATGATTGAAGCTACTGACTGAATGAAAGGAGCTGGCATCTCACTCTCTTTGAATCTTCTTTATCATGCTAAGAGGAGCATGAAAAAGCAAAAAATTTCAGAATTGCACCTTGCAATGCGGAGAAATTACTGTTTGTGCATTTACAATATTCATTGATTTTTGCCATTGAAAAACATCATGTTATTCATATACCAGAAATGTTTGAAGCTACTGACTGAATGAAAGGAGCTGGCATCTCACTCTCTTTGAATCTTCTTTATCATGCTAAGAGGAGCAGGAAAAAGCAAAAAATTTCAGAATTGCACCTTGCAATGCGGAGAAATTACTGTTTGTGCATTTACAATATTCATTGATTTTTGCCATTGAAAAACATCATGTTATTCATATACCAGAAATGTTTGAAGCTACTGACTGAATGAAAGGAGCTGGCATCTCACTCTCTTTGAATCTTCTTTATCATGCTAAGAGGAGCAGGAAAAAGCAAAAAATTTCAGAATTGCACCTTGCAATGTGGAGAAATTACTGTTTGTGCATTTACAATATTCATTGATTTTTACCATTGAAAAACGTCCAGAAATGATTGAAGCTACTGACTGAATATAAGTAGCTGGCATCTCACTCTCTTTGAATCTTCTTTACCATGCTAAGAGGAGCAGGAAAAAGCAAAAAATTTCAGACTTGCACCTTGCAATGCGGAGAAATTACTGTTTGTGCATTTACAATATTCATTGATTTTTGCCATTGAAAAACAACTTGTTATTCATATACCAGAAATGTTTGAAGCTACTGACTGAATGAAAGGAGCTGGCATCTCACTCTCTTTGAATCTTCTTTATCATGCTAAGAGGAGCAGGAAAAAGCAAAAAATTTCAGAATTGCACCTTGCAATGCGGAGAAATTACTGTTTGTGCATTTACAATATTCATTGATTTTTCCCATTGAAAAACGTCCAGAAATGATTGAAGCTACTGACTGAATGAAAGGAGCTGGCATCTCACTCTCTTTGAATCTTCTTTATCATGCGAAGAGGAGCAGGAAAAAGCAAAAAATTTCAGAATTGCACCTTGCAATGCGGAGAAATTACTGTTTGTGCATTTACAATATTCATTGATTTTTGCCATTGAAAAACGTCCAGAAATGATTGAAGCTACTGACTGAATGAAAGGAGCTGGCATCTCACTCTCTTTGAATCTTCTTTATCATGCTAAGAGGAGCAGGAAAAATCAAAAAATTTCAGAATTGCACCTTGCAATGCGGAGAAATTACTGTTTGTGCATTTACAATATTCATTGATTTTTGCCATTGAAAAACATGTTATTCATATACCAGAAATGTTTGAAGCTACTGACTGAATGAAAGGAGCTGGCACCTCACTCTCTTTGAATCTTCTTTATCATGCTAAGAGGAGCGGGAAAAAGCTAAAAATTTCAGAATTGCACCTTGCAATGCGGAGAAATTACTGTTTGTGCATTTACAATATTCATTGATTTTTGCCATTGAAAAACATCCAGAAATGATTGAAGGTACTGACTGAATGAAAGGAGCTGGCATCTCACTCTCTTTGAATCTTCTTTATCATGCTAAGAGGAGCAGGAAAAAGCAAAAAATTTCAGAATTGCACCTTGCAATGCGGAGAAATTACTGTTTGTGCATTTACAATATTCATTGATTTTTGCCATTGAAAAACGTCCAGAAATGATTGAAGCTACTGACTGAATGAAAGGAGCTGGCATCTCACTCTCTTTGAATCTTCTTTATCATGCTAAGAGGAGCAGGAAAAAGCAAAAAATTTCAGAATTGCACCTTGCAATGCGGAGAAATTACTGTTTGTGCTTTTACAATATTCATTGATTTTTGCCATTGAAAAACATCATGTTATTCATATACCAGAAATGTTTGAAGCTACTGACTGAATGAAAGGAGCTGGCATCTAACTCTCTTTGAATCTTCTTTATCATGCTAAGAGGAGCAGGAAAAAGCAAAAAATTTCAGAATTGCACCTTGCAATGCGGAGAAATTACTGTTTGTGCATTTACAATATTCATTGATTTTTGCCATTGAAAAACGTCCAGAAATGATTGAAGCTACTGACTGAATGAAAGGAGCTGGCATCTCACTCTCTTTGAATCTTCTTTATCATGCTAAGAGGAGCAGGAAAAAGCAAAAAATTTCAGAATTGCACCTTGCAATGCGGAGAAATTACTGTTTGTGCATTTACAATATTCATTGATTTTTGCCATTGAAAAACGTCCAGAAATGATTGAAGCTACTGACTGAATGAAAGGAGCTGGCATCTCACTCTCTTTGAATCTTCTTTATCATGCTAAGAGGAGCAGGAAAAAGCAAAAAATTTCAGAATTGCAACTTGCAATGCGGAGAAATTACTGTTTGTGCATTTACAATTTTCATTGATTTTTGCCATTGAAAAACATCATGTTATTCATATACCAGAAATGATTGAAGCTACTGACTGAATGAAAGGAGCTGGCATCTCACTCTCTTTGAATCTTCTTTATCATGCTAAGAGGAGCAGGAAAAAGCAAAAAATTTCAGAATTGCACCTTGCAATGCGGAGAAATTACTGTTTGTGCATTTACAATATTCATTGATTTTTGCCATTGAAAAACGTCCAGAAATGATTGAAGCTACTGACTGAATGAAAGGAGCTGGCATCTCACTCTCTTTGAATCTTCTTTATCATGCTAAGAGGAGCAGGAAAAAGCAAAAAATTTCAGAATTGCACCTTGCAATGCGGAGAAATTACTGTTTGTGCTTTTACAATATTCATTGATTTTTGCCATTGAAAAACATCATGTTATTCATATACAAGAAATGTTTGAAGCTACTGACTGAATGAAAGGAGCTGGCATCTCACTCTCTTTGAATCTTCTTTATCATGCTAAGAGGAGCAGGAAAAAGCAAAAAATTTCAGAATTGCACCTTGCAATGCGGAGAAATTACTGTTTGTGCATTTACAATATTCATTGATTTTTGCCATTGAAAAACGTCCAGAAATGATTGAAGCTACTGACTGAATGAAAGGAGCTGGCATCTCACTCTCTTTGAATCTTCTTTATCATGCTAAGAGGAGCAGGAAAAAGCAAAAAATTTCAGAATTGCACCTTGCAATGCGGAGAAATTACTGTTTGTGCATTTACAATATTCATTGATTTTTGCCATTGAAAAACGTCCAGAAATGATTGAAGCTACTGACTGAATGAAAGGAGCTGGCATCTCACTCTCTTTGAATCTTCTTTATCATGCTAAGAGGAGCAGGAAAAAGCAAAAAATTTCAGAATTGCACCTTGCAATGCGGAGAAATTACTGTTTGTGCATTTACAATATTCATTGATTTTTGCCATTGAAAAACATCATGTTATTCATATACCAGAAATGTTTGAAGCTACTGACTGAATGAAAGGAGCTGGCATCTCACTCTCTTTGAATCTTCTTTATCATGCTAAGAGGAGCAGGAAAAAGCAAAAAATTTCAGAATTGCACCTTGCAATGCGGAGAAATTACTGTTTGTGCATTTACAATATTCATTGATTTTTGCCATTGAAAAACATCATGTTATTCATATACCAGAAATGTTTGAAGCTACTGACTGAATGAAAGGAGCTGGCATCTCACTCTCTTTGAATCTTCTTTATCATGCTAAGAGGAGCAGGAAAAAGCAAAAAATTTCAGAATTGCACCTTGCAATGTGGAGAAATTACTGTTTGTGCATTTACAATATTCATTGATTTTTACCATTGAAAAACGTCCAGAAATGATTGAAGCTACTGACTGAATGAAAGTAGCTGGCATCTCACTCTCTTTGAATCTTCTTTACCATGCTAAGAGGAGCAGGAAAAAGCAAAAAATTTCAGACTTGCACCTTGCAATGCGGAGAAATTACTGTTTGTGCATTTACAATATTCATTGATTTTTGCCATTGAAAAACATCATGTTATTCATATACCAGAAATGTTTGAAGCTACTGACTGAATGAAAGGAGCTGGCATCTCACTCTCTTTGAATCTTCTTTATCATGCTAAGAGGAGCAGGAAAAAGAAAAAATTTCAGAATTGCACCTTGCAATGCGGAGAAATTACTGTTTGTGCATTTACAATATTCATTGATTTTTGCCATTGAAAAACGTCCAGAAATGATTGAAGCTACTGACTGAATGAAAGGAGCTGGCATCTCACTCTCTTTGAATCTTCTTTATCATGCTAAGAGGAGCAGGAAAAAGCAAAAAATTTCAGAATTGCACCTTGCAATGCGGAGAAATTACTGTTTGTGCATTTACAATATTCATTGATTTTTGCCATTGAAAAACGTCCAGAAATGATTGAAGCTACTGACTGAATGAAAGGAGCTGGCATCTCACTCTCTTTGAATCTTCTTTATCATGCTAAGAGGAGCAGGAAAAATCAAAAAATTTCAGAATTGCACCTTGCAATGCGGAGAAATTACTGTTTGTGCATTTACAATATTCATTGATTTTTGACATTGAAAAACATGTTATTCATATACCAGAAATGTTTGAAGCTACTGACTGAATGAAAGGAGCTGGCACCTCACTCTCTTTGAATCTTCTTTATCATGCTAAGAGGAGCGGGAAAAAGCAAAAAATTTCAGAATTGCACCTTGCAATGCGGAGAAATTACTGTTTGTGCATTTACAATATTCATTGATTTTTGCCATTGAAAAACATCCAGAAATGATTGAAGGTACTGACTGAATGAAAGGAGCTGGCATCTCACTCTCTTTGAATCTTCTTTATCATGCTAAGAGGAGCAGGAAAAAGCAAAAAATTTCAGAATTGCACCTTGCAATGCGGAGAAATTACTGTTTGTGCATTTACAATATTCATTGATTTTTGCCATTGAAAAACGTCCAGAAATGATTGAAGCTACTGACTGAATGAAAGGAGCTGGCATCTCACTCTCTTTGAATCTTCTTTATCATGCTAAGAGGAGCAGGAAAAAACAAAAAATTTCAGAATTGCACCTTGCAATGCGGAGAAATTACAGTTTGTGCATTTACAATATTCATTGATTTTTGCCATTGAAAAACATCCAGAAATGATTGAAGCTACTGACTGAATGAAAGGAGCTGGCATCTCACTCTCTTTGAATATTCTTTATCATGCTAAGAGGAGCAGGAAAAAGCAAAAAATTTCAGAATTGCACCTTGCAATGCGGAGAAATTACTGTTTGTGCATTTACAATATTCATTGATTTTTGCCATTGAAAAACATCATGTTATTCATATACCAGAAATGTTTGAAGCTACTGACTGAATGAAAGGAGCTGGCATCTCACTCTCTTTGAATCTTCTTTATCATGCTAAGAGGAGCAGGAAAAAGCAAAAAATTTCAGAATTGCACCTTGCAATGCGGAGAAATTACTGTTTGTGCATTTACAATATTCATTGATTTTTGCCATTGAAAAACATCATGTTATTCATATACCAGAAATGTTTGAAGCTACTGACTGAATGAAAGGAGCTGGCATCTCACTCTCTTTGAATCTTCTTTATCATGCTAAGAGGAGCAGGAAAAAGCAAAAAATTTCAGAATTGCACCTTGCAATGTGGAGAAATTACTGTTTGTGCATTTACAATATTCATTGATTTTTACCATTGAAAAACATCCAGAAATGATTGAAGCTACTGACTGAATGAAAGTAGCTGGCATCTCACTCTCTTTGAATCTTCTTTATCATGCTAAGAGGAGCAGGAAAAAGCAAAAAATTTCAGAATTGCACCTTGCAATGCAGAGAAATTACTGTTTGTGCATTTACAATATTCATTGATTTTTGCCATTGAAAAACATGTTATTCATATACCAGAAATGTTTGAAGCTACTGACTGAATGAAAGGAGCTGGCATCTCACTCTCTTTGAATCTTCTTTATCATGCTAAGAGGAGCAGGAAAAAGCAAAAAATTTCAGAATTGCACCTTGCAATGTGGAGAAATTACTGTTTGTGCATTTACAATATTCATTGATTTTTACCATTGAAAAACATCCAGAAATGATTGAAGCTACTGACTGAATGAAAGTAGCTGGCATCTCACTCTCTTTGTATCTTCTTTATCATGATAAGAGGAGCAGGAAAAAGCAAAACATTTCAGACTTGCACCTTGCAATGCGGAGAAATTACTGTTTGTGCATTTACAATATTCATTGATTTTTGCCATTGAAAAACATCATGTTATTCATATACCAGAAATGTTTGAAGCTACTGACTGAATGAAAGGAGCTGGCATCTCACTCTCTTTGAATCTTCTTTATCATGCTAAGAGGAGCAGGAAAAAGCAAAAAATTTCAGAATTGCACCTTGCAATGCGGAGAAATTACTGTTTGTGCATTTACAATATTCATTGATTTTTGCCATTGAAAAACGTCCAGAAATGATTGAAGCTACTGACTGAATGAAAGGAGCTGGCATCTCACTCTCTTTGAATCTTGTTTATCATGCTAAGAGGAGCAGGAAAAAGCAAAAAATTTCAGAATTGCACCTTGCAATGCGGAGAAATTACTGTTTGTGCATTTACAATATTCATTGATTTTTGCCATTGAAAAACGTCCAGAAATGATTGAAGCTACTGACTGAATGAAAGGAGCTGGCATCTCACTCTCTTTGAATCTTCTTTATCATGCTAAGAGGAGCAGGAAAAAGCAAAAAATTTCAGAATTGCACCTTGCAATGCGGAGAAATTACTGTTTGTGCATTTACAATATTCATTGATTTTTGCCATTGAAAAACATCATGTTATTCATATACCAGAAATGATTGAAGCTACTGACTGAATGAAAGGAGCTGGCATCTCACTCTCTTTGAATCTTCTTTATCATGCTAAGAGGAGCAGGAAAAAGCAAAAAATTTCAGAATTGCACCTTGCAATGCGGAGAAATTACTGTTTGTGCATTTACAATATTCATTGATTTTTGCCATTGAAAAACGTCCAGAAATGATTGAAGCTACTGACTGAATGAAAGGAGCTGGCATCTCACTCTCTTTGAATCTTCTTTATCATGCTAAGAGGAGCAGGAAAAAGCAAAAAATTTCAGAATTGCACCTTGCAATGCGGAGAAATTACTGTTTGTGCATTTACAATATTCATTGATTTTTGCCATTGAAAAACATCATGTTATTCATATACCAGAAATGTTTGAAGCTACTGACTGAATGAAAGGAGCTGGCATCTCACTCTCTTTGAATCTTCTTTATCATGCTAAGAGGAGCAGGAAAAAGCAAAAAATTTCAGAATTGCACCTTGCAATGCGGAGAAATTACTGTTTGTGCATTTACAATATTCATTGATTTTTGCCATTGAAAAACGTCCAGAAATAATTGAAGCTACTGACTGAATGAAAGGAGCTGGCATCTCACTCTCTTTGAATCTTCTTTATCATGCTAAGAGGAGCAGGAAAAAGCAAAAAATTTCAGAATTGCACCTTGCAATGCGGAGAAATTACTGTTTGTGCATTTACAATATTCATTGATTTTTGCCATTGAAAAACATCATGTTATTCATATACCAGAAATGTTTGAAGCTACTGACTGAATGAAAGGAGCTGGCATCTCACTCTCTTTGAATCTTCTTTATCATGCTAAGAGGAGCAGGAAAAAGCAAAAAATTTCAGAATTGCACCTTGCAATGCGGAGAAATTACTGTTTGTGCATTTACAATATTCATTGATTTTTGCCATTGAAAAACGTCCAGAAATAATTGAAGCTACTGACTGAATGAAAGGAGCTGGCATCTCACTCTCTTTGAATCTTCTTTATCATGCTAAGAGGAGCAGGAAAAAGCAAAAAATTTCACAATTGCACCTTGCAATGCGGAGAAATTACTGTTTGTACATTTACAATATTCATTGATTTTTGCCATTGAAAAACATCATGTTATTCATATACCAGAAATGATTGAAGCTACTGACTGAATGAAAGGAGCTGGCATCTCGCTCTCTTTGAATCTTCTTTATCATGCTAAGAGGAGCAGGAAAAAGCAAAAAATTTCAGAATTGCACCTTGCAATGCGGAGAAATTACTGTTTGTGCATTTACAATATTCATTGATTTTTGCCATTGAAAAACGTCCAGAAATGATTGAAGCTACTGACTGAATGAAAGGAGCTGGCATCTCACTCTCTTTGAATCTTCTTTATCATGCTAAGAGGAGCAGGAAAAAGCAAAAAATTTCAGAATTGCACCTTGCAATGTGGAGAAATTACTGTTTGTGCATTTACAATATTCATTGATTTTTGCCATTGAAAAACATCATGTTATTCATATACCAGAAATGATTGAAGCTACTGACTGAATGAAAGGAGCTGGCATCTCACTCTCTTTGAATCTTCTTTATCATGCTAAGAGGAGCAGGAAAAAGCAAAAAATTTCAGAATTGCACCTTGCAATGCGGAGAAATTACTGTTTGTGCATTTACAATATTCATTGATTTTTGCCATTGAAAAACGTCCAGAAATGATTGAAGCTACTGACTGAATGAAAGGAGCTGGCATCTCACTCTCTTTGAATCTTCTTTATCATGCTAAGAGGAGCAGGAAAAAGCAAAAAATTTCAGAATTGCACCTTGCAATGCGGAGAAATTACTGTTTGTGCTTTTACAATATTCATTGATTTTTGCCATTGAAAAACATCATGTTATTCATATACCAGAAATGATTGAAGCTACTGACTGAATGAAAGGAGCTGGCATCTAACTCTCTTTGAATCTTCTTTATCATGCTACGAGGAGCAGGAAAAAGCAAAAAATTTCAGAATTGCACCTTGCAATGCGGAGAAATTACTGTTTGTGCATTTACAATATTCATTGATTTTTGCCATTGAAAAACGTCCAGAAATGATTGAAGCTACTGACTGAATGAAAGGAACTGGCATCTCACTCTCTTTGAATCTTCTTTATCATGCTAAGAGGAGCAGGAAAAAGCAAAAAATTTCAGAATTGCACCTTGCAATGCGGAGAAATTACTGTTTGTGCATTTACAATATTCATTGATTTTTGCCATTGAAAAACATCATGTTATTCATATACCAGAAATGTTTGAAGCTACTGACTGAATGAAAGGAGCTGGCATCTCACTCTCTTTGAATCTTCTTTATCATGCTAAGAGGAGCAGGAAAAAGCAAAAAATTTCAGAATTGCAACTTGCAATGCGGAGAAATTACTGTTTGTGCATTTACAATATTCATTGATTTTTGCCATTGAAAAACATCATGTTATTCATATACCAGAAATGATTGAAGCTACTGACTGAATGAAAGGAGCTGGCATCTCACTCTCTTTGAATCTTCTTTATCATGCTAAGAGGAGCAGGAAAAAGCAAAAAATTTCAGAATTGCACCTTGCAATGCGGAGAAATTACTGTTTGTGCATTTACAATATTCATTGATTTTTGCCATTGAAAAACGTCAAGAAATGATTGAAGCTACTGACTGAATGAAAGGAGCTGGCATCTCACTCTCTTTGAATCTTCTTTATCATGCTAAGAGGAGCAGGAAAAAGCAAAAAATTTCAGAATTGCACCTTGCAATGCGGAGAAATTACTGTTTGTGCTTCTACAATATTCATTGATTTTTGCCATTGAAAAACATCATGTTATTCATATACAAGAAATGTTTGAAGCTACTGACTGAATGAAAGGAGCTGGCATCTCACTCTCTTTGAATCTTCTTTATCATGCTAAGAGGAGCAGGAAAAAGCAAAAAATTTCAGAATTGCACCTTGCAATGCGGAGAAATTACTGTTTGTGCATTTACAATATTCATAGATTTTTGCCATTGAAAAACGTCCAGAAATGATTGAAGCTACTGACTGAATGAAAGGAGCTGGCATCTCACTCTCTTTGAATCTTCTTTATCATGCTAAGAGGAGCAGGAAAAAGCAAAAAATTTCAGAATTGCACCTTGCAATGCGGAGAAATTACTGTTTGTGCATTTACAATATTCATTGATTTTTGCCATTGAAAAACGTCCAGAAATGATTGAAGCTACTGACTGAATGAAAGGAGCTGGCATCTCACTCTCTTTGAATCTTCTTTATCATGCTAAGAGGAGCAGGAAAAAGCAAAAAATTTCAGAATTGCACCTTGCAATGCGGAGAAATTACTGTTTGTGCATTTACAATATTCATTGATTTTTGCCATTGAAAAACATCATGTTATTCATATACCAGAAATGATTGAAGCTACTGACTGAATGAAAGGAGCTGGCATCTTACTCTCTTTGAATCTTCTTTGTCATGCTAAGAGGAGCAGGAAAAAGCAAAAAATTTCAGAATTGCACCTTGCAATGCGGAGAAATTACTGTTTGTGCATTTACAATATTCATTGATTTTTGCCATTGAAAAACGTCCAGAAATGATTGAAGCTACTGACTGAATGAAAGGAGCTGGCATCTCACTCTCTTTGAATCTTCTTTATCATGCTAAGAGGAGCAGGAAAAAGCAAAAAATTTCAGAATTGCACCTTGCAATGCGGAGAAATTACTGTTTGTGCATTTACAATATTCATTGATTTTTGCCATTGAAAAACGTCCAGAAATGATTGAAGCTACTGACTGAATGAAAGGAGCTGGCATCTCACTCTCTTTGAATCTTCTTTATCATGCTAAGAGGAGCAGGAAAAAGCAAAAAATTTCAGAATTGCACCTTGCAATGCGGAGAAATTACTGTTTGTGCATTTACAATATTCATTGATTTTTGCCATTGAAAAACATCATGTTATTCATATACCAGAAATGATTGAAGCTACTGACTGAATGAAAGGAGCTGGCATCTCACTCTCTTTGAATCTTCTTTATCATGCTAAGAGGAGCAGGAAAAAGCAAAAAATTTCAGAATTGCACCTTGCAATGCGGAGAAATTACTGTTTGTGCATTTACAATATTCATTGATTTTTGCCATTGAAAAACGTCCAGAAATGATTGAAGCTACTGACTGAATGAAAGGAGCTGGCATCTCACTCTCTTTGAATCTTCTTTATCATGCTAAGAGGAGCAGGAAAAAGCAAAAAATTTCAGAATTGCACCTTGCAATGCGGAGAAATTACTGTTTGTGCATTTACAATATTCATTGATTTTTGCCATTGAAAAACATCATGTTATTCATATACCAGAAATGTTTGAAGCTACTGACTGAATGAAAGGAGCTGGCATCTCACTCTCTTTGAATCTTCTTTATCATGCTAAGAGGAGCAGGAAAAAGCAAAAAATTTCAGAATTGCACCTTGCAATGCGGAGAAATTACTGTTTGTGCATTTACAATATTCATTGATTTTTGCCATTGAAAAACGTCCAGAAATAATTGAAGCTACTGACTGAATGAAAGGAGCTGGCATCTCACTCTCTTTGAATCTTCTTTATCATGCTAAGAGGAGCAGGAAAAAGCAAAAAATTTCAGAATTGCACCTTGCAATGCGTAGAAATTACTGTTTGTGCATTTACAATATTCATTGATTTTTGCCATTGAAAAACATCATGTTATTCATATACCAGAAATGTTTGAAGCTACTGACTGAATGAAAGGAGCTGGCATCTCACTCTCTTTGAATCTTCTTTATCATGCTAAGAGGAGCAGGAAAAAGCAAAAAATTTCAGAATTGCACCTTGCAATGCGGAGAAATTACTGTTTGTGCATTTACAATATTCATTGATTTTTGCCATTGAAAAACGTCCAGAAATAATTGAAGCTACTGACTGAATGAAAGGAGCTGGCATCTCACTCTCTTTGAATCTTCTTTATCATGCTAAGAGGAGCAGGAAAAAGCAAAAAATTTCACAATTGCACCTTGCAATGCGGAGAAATTACTGTTTGTACATTTACAATATTCATTGATTTTTGCCATTGAAAAACATCATGTTATTCATATACCAGAAATGATTGAAGCTACTGACTGAATGAAAGGAGCTGGCATCTCGCTCTCTTTGAATCTTCTTTATCATGCTAAGAGGAGCAGGAAAAAGCAAAAAATTTCAGAATTGCACCTTGCAATGCGGAGAAATTACTGTTTGTGCATTTACAATATTCATTGATTTTTGCCATTGAAAAACGTCCAGAAATGATTGAAGCTACTGACTGAATGAAAGGAGCTGGCATCTCACTCTCTTTGAATCTTCTTTATCATGCTAAGAGGAGCAGGAAAAAGCAAAAAATTTCAGAATTGCACCTTGCAATGTGGAGAAATTACTGTTTGTGCATTTACAATATTCATTGATTTTTGCCATTGAAAAACATCATGTTATTCATATACCAGAAATGATTGAAGCTACTGACTGAATGAAAGGAGCTGGCATCTCACTCTCTTTGAATCTTCTTTATCATGCTAAGAGGAGCAGGAAAAAGCAAAAAATTTCAGAATTGCACCTTGCAATGCGGAGAAATTACTGTTTGTGCATTTACAATATTCATTGATTTTTGCCATTGAAAAACGTCCAGAAATGATTGAAGCTACTGACTGAATGAAAGGAGCTGGCATCTCACTCTCTTTGAATCTTCTTTATCATGCTAAGAGGAGCAGGAAAAAGCAAAAAATTTCAGAATTGCACCTTGCAATGCGGAGAAATTACTGTTTGTGCTTTTACAATATTCATTGATTTTTGCCATTGAAAAACATCATGTTATTCATATACCAGAAATGATTGAAGCTACTGACTGAATGAAAGGAGCTGGCATCTAACTCTCTTTGAATCTTCTTTATCATGCTACGAGGAGCAGGAAAAAGCAAAAAATTTCAGAATTGCACCTTGCAATGCGGAGAAATTACTGTTTGTGCATTTACAATATTCATTGATTTTTGCCATTGAAAAACGTCCAGAAATGATTGAAGCTACTGACTGAATGAAAGGAACTGGCATCTCACTCTCTTTGAATCTTCTTTATCATGCTAAGAGGAGCAGGAAAAAGCAAAAAATTTCAGAATTGCACCTTGCAATGCGGAGAAATTACTGTTTGTGCATTTACAATATTCATTGATTTTTGCCATTGAAAAACATCATGTTATTCATATACCAGAAATGTTTGAAGCTACTGACTGAATGAAAGGAGCTGGCATCTCACTCTCTTTGAATCTTCTTTATCATGCTAAGAGGAGCAGGAAAAAGCAAAAAATTTCAGAATTGCAACTTGCAATGCGGAGAAATTACTGTTTGTGCATTTACAATATTCATTGATTTTTGCCATTGAAAAACATCATGTTATTCATATACCAGAAATGATTGAAGCTACTGACTGAATGAAAGGAGCTGGCATCTCACTCTCTTTGAATCTTCTTTATCATGCTAAGAGGAGCAGGAAAAAGCAAAAAATTTCAGAATTGCACCTTGCAATGCGGAGAAATTACTGTTTGTGCATTTACAATATTCATTGATTTTTGCCATTGAAAAACGTCAAGAAATGATTGAAGCTACTGACTGAATGAAAGGAGCTGGCATCTCACTCTCTTTGAATCTTCTTTATCATGCTAAGAGGAGCAGGAAAAAGCAAAAAATTTCAGAATTGCACCTTGCAATGCGGAGAAATTACTGTTTGTGCTTCTACAATATTCATTGATTTTTGCCATTGAAAAACATCATGTTATTCATATACAAGAAATGTTTGAAGCTACTGACTGAATGAAAGGAGCTGGCATCTCACTCTCTTTGAATCTTCTTTATCATGCTAAGAGGAGCAGGAAAAAGCAAAAAATTTCAGAATTGCACCTTGCAATGCGGAGAAATTACTGTTTGTGCATTTACAATATTCATAGATTTTTGCCATTGAAAAACGTCCAGAAATGATTGAAGCTACTGACTGAATGAAAGGAGCTGGCATCTCACTCTCTTTGAATCTTCTTTATCATGCTAAGAGGAGCAGGAAAAAGCAAAAAATTTCAGAATTGCACCTTGCAATGCGGAGAAATTACTGTTTGTGCATTTACAATATTCATTGATTTTTGCCATTGAAAAACGTCCAGAAATGATTGAAGCTACTGACTGAATGAAAGGAGCTGGCATCTCACTCTCTTTGAATCTTCTTTATCATGCTAAGAGGAGCAGGAAAAAGCAAAAAATTTCAGAATTGCACCTTGCAATGCGGAGAAATTACTGTTTGTGCATTTACAATATTCATTGATTTTTGCCATTGAAAAACATCATGTTATTCATATACCAGAAATGATTGAAGCTACTGACTGAATGAAAGGAGCTGGCATCTTACTCTCTTTGAATCTTCTTTGTCATGCTAAGAGGAGCAGGAAAAAGCAAAAAATTTCAGAATTGCACCTTGCAATGCGGAGAAATTACTGTTTGTGCATTTACAATATTCATTGATTTTTGCCATTGAAAAACGTCCAGAAATGATTGAAGCTACTGACTGAATGAAAGGAGCTGGCATCTCACTCTCTTTGAATCTTCTTTATCATGCTAAGAGGAGCAGGAAAAAGCAAAAAATTTCAGAATTGCACCTTGCAATGCGGAGAAATTACTGTTTGTGCATTTACAATATTCATTGATTTTTGCCATTGAAAAACGTCCAGAAATGATTGAAGCTACTGACTGAATGAAAGGAGCTGGCATCTCACTCTCTTTGAATCTTCTTTATCATGCTAAGAGGAGCAGGAAAAAGCAAAAAATTTCAGAATTGCACCTTGCAATGCGGAGAAATTACTGTTTGTGCATTTACAATATTCATTGATTTTTGCCATTGAAAAACATCATGTTATTCATATACCAGAAATGTTTGAAGCTACTGACTGAATGAAAGGAGCTGGCATCTCACTCTCTTTGAATCTTCTTTATCATGCTAAGAGGAGCGGGAAAAAGCAAAAAATTTCAGAATTGCACCTTGCAATGCGGAGAAATTACTGTTTGTGCATTTACAATATTCATTGATTTTTGCCATTGAAAAACGTCCAGAAATGATTGAAGCTACTGACTGAATGAAAGGACCTGGCATCTCACTCTCTTTGAATCTTCTTTATCATGCTAAGAGGAGCAGGAAAAAGCAAAAAATTTCAGAATTGCACCTTGCAATGCGGAGAAATTACTGTTTGTGCATTTACAATATTCATTGATTTTTGCCATTGAAAAACATCATGTTATTCATATACCAGAAATGTTTGAAGCTACTGACTGAATGAAAGGAGCTGGCATCTCACTCTCTTTGAATCTTCTTTATCATGCTAAGAGGAGCAGGAAAAAGCAAAAAATTTCAGAATTGCAACTTGCAATGCGGAGAAATTACTGTTTGTGCATTTACAATATTCATTGATTTTTGCCATTGAAAAACATCATGTTATTCATATACCAGAAATGATTGAAGCTACTGACTGAATGAAAGGAGCTGGCATCTCACTCTCTTTGAATCTTCTTTATCATGCTAAGAGGAGCAGGAAAAAGCAAAAAATTTCAGAATTGCACCTTGCAATGCGGAGAAATTACTGTTTGTGCATTTACAATATTCATTGATTTTTGCCATTGAAAAACGTCAAGAAATGATTGAAGCTACTGACTGAATGAAAGGAGCTGGCATCTCACTCTCTTTGAATCTTCTTTATCATGCTAAGAGGAGCAGGAAAAAGCAAAAAATTTCAGAATTGCACCTTGCAATGCGGAGAAATTACTGTTTGTGCTTCTACAATATTCATTGATTTTTGCCATTGAAAAACATCATGTTATTCATATACAAGAAATGTTTGAAGCTACTGACTGAATGAAAGGAGCTGGCATCTCACTCTCTTTGAATCTTCTTTATCATGCTAAGAGGAGCAGGAAAAAGCAAAAAATTTCAGAATTGCACCTTGCAATGCGGAGAAATTACTGTTTGTGCATTTACAATATTCATAGATTTTTGCCATTGAAAAACGTCCAGAAATGATTGAAGCTACTGACTGAATGAAAGGAGCTGGCATCTCACTCTCTTTGAGTCTTCTTTATCATGCTAAGAGGAGCAGGAAAAAGCAAAAAATTTCAGAATTGCACCTTGCAATGCGGAGAAATTACTGTTTGTGCATTTACAATATTCATTGATTTTTGCCATTGAAAAACGTCCAGAAATGATTGAAGCTACTGACTGAATGAAAGGAGCTGGCATCTCACTCTCTTTGAATCTTCTTTATCATGCTAAGAGGAGCAGGAAAAAGCAAAAAATTTCAGAATTGCACCTTGCAATGCGGAGAAATTACTGTTTGTGCATTTACAATATTCATTGATTTTTGCCATTGAAAAACATCATGTTATTCATATACCAGAAATGATTGAAGCTACTGACTGAATGAAAGGAGCTGGCATCTTACTCTCTTTGAATCTTCTTTGTCATGCTAAGAGGAGCAGGAAAAAGCAAAAAATTTCAGAATTGCACCTTGCAATGCGGAGAAATTACTGTTTGTGCATTTACAATATTCATTGATTTTTGCCATTGAAAAACGTCCAGAAATGATTGAAGCTACTGACTGAATGAAAGGAGCTGGCATCTCACTCTCTTTGAATCTTCTTTATCATGCTAAGAGGAGCAGGAAAAAGCAAAAAATTTCAGAATTGCACCTTGCAATGCGGAGAAATTACTGTTTGTGCATTTACAATATTCATTGATTTTTGCCATTGAAAAACGTCCAGAAATGATTGAAGCTACTGACTGAATGAAAGGAGCTGGCATCTCACTCTCTTTGAATCTTCTTTATCATGCTAAGAGGAGCAGGAAAAAGCAAAAAATTTCAGAATTGCACCTTGCAATGCGGAGAAATTACTGTTTGTGCATTTACAATATTCATTGATTTTTGCCATTGAAAAACATCATGTTATTCATATACCAGAAATGTTTGAAGCTACTGACTGAATGAAAGGAGCTGGCATCTCACTCTCTTTGAATCTTCTTTATCATGCTAAGAGGAGCGGGAAAAAGCAAAAAATTTCAGAATTGCACCTTGCAATGCGGAGAAATTACTGTTTGTGCATTTACAATATTCATTGATTTTTGCCATTGAAAAACGTCCAGAAATGATTGAAGCTACTGACTGAATGAAAGGACCTGGCATCTCACTCTCTTTGAATCTTCTTTATCATGCTAAGAGGAGCAGGAAAAAGCAAAAAATTTCAGAATTGCACCTTGCAATGCGGAGAAATTACTGTTTGTGCATTTACAATATTCATTGATTTTTGCCATTGAAAAACGTCCAGAAATGATTGAAGCTACTGACTGAATGAAAGGAGCTGGCATCTCACTCTCTTTGAATCTTCTTTATCATGCTAAGAGGAGCATGAAAAAGCAAAAAATTTCAGAATTGCACCTTGCAATGCGGAGAAATTACTGTTTGTGCATTTACAATATTCATTGATTTTTGCCATTGAAAAACATCATGTTATTCATATACCAGAAATGTTTGAAGCTACTGACTGAATGAAAGGAGCTGGCATCTCACTCTCTTTGAATCTTCTTTATCATGCTAAGAGGAGCAGGAAAAAGCAAAAAATTTCAGAATTGCACCTTGCAATGCGGAGAAATTACTGTTTGTGCATTTACAATATTCATTGATTTTTGCCATTGAAAAACATCATGTTATTCATATACCAGAAATGTTTGAAGCTACTGACTGAATGAAAGGAGCTGGCATCTCACTCTCTTTGAATCTTCTTTATCATGCTAAGAGGAGCAGGAAAAAGCAAAAAATTTCAGAATTGCACCTTGCAATGTGGAGAAATTACTGTTTGTGCATTTACAATATTCATTGATTTTTACCATTGAAAAACGTCCAGAAATGATTGAAGCTACTGACTGAATGAAAGTAGCTGGCATCTCACTCTCTTTGAATCTTCTTTACCATGCTAAGAGGAGCAGGAAAAAGCAAAAAATTTCAGACTTGCACCTTGCAATGCGGAGAAATTACTGTTTGTGCATTTACAATATTCATTGATTTTTGCCATTGAAAAACAACTTGTTATTCATATACCAGAAATGTTTGAAGCTACTGACTGAATGAAAGGAGCTGGCATCTCACTCTCTTTGAATCTTCTTTATCATGCTAAGAGGAGCAGGAAAAAGCAAAAAATTTCAGAATTGCACCTTGCAATGCGGAGAAATTACTGTTTGTGCATTTACAATATTCATTGATTTTTCCCATTGAAAAACGTCCAGAAATGATTGAAGCTACTGACTGAATGAAAGGAGCTGGCATCTCACTCTCTTTGAATCTTCTTTATCATGCTAAGAGGAGCAGGAAAAAGCAAAAAATTTCAGAATTGCACCTTGCAATGCGGAGAAATTACTGTTTGTGCATTTACAATATTCATTGATTTTTGCCATTGAAAAACGTCCAGAAATGATTGAAGCTACTGACTGAATGAAAGGAGCTGGCATCTCACTCTCTTTGAATCTTCTTTATCATGCTAAGAGGAGCAGGAAAAATCAAAAAATTTCAGAATTGCACCTTGCAATGCGGAGAAATTACTGTTTGTGCATTTACAATATTCATTGATTTTTGCCATTGAAAAACATGTTATTCATATACCAGAAATGTTTGAAGCTACTGACTGAATGAAAGGAGCTGGCACCTCACTCTCTTTGAATCTTCTTTATCATGCTAAGAGGAGCGGGAAAAAGCTAAAAATTTCAGAATTGCACCTTGCAATGCGGAGAAATTACTGTTTGTGCATTTACAATATTCATTGATTTTTGCCATTGAAAAACATCCAGAAATGATTGAAGGTACTGACTGAATGAAAGGAGCTGGCATCTCACTCTCTTTGAATCTTCTTTATCATGCTAAGAGGAGCAGGAAAAAGCAAAAAATTTCAGAATTGCACCTTGCAATGCGGAGAAATTACTGTTTGTGCATTTACAATATTCATTGATTTTTGCCATTGAAAAACGTCCAGAAATGATTGAAGCTACTGACTGAATGAAAGGAGCTGGCATCTCACTCTCTTTGAATCTTCTTTATCATGCTAAGAGGAGCAGGAAAAAGCAAAAAATTTCAGAATTGCACCTTGCAATGCGGAGAAATTACTGTTTGTGCTTTTACAATATTCATTGATTTTTGCCATTGAAAAACATCATGTTATTCCTATACCAGAAATGTTTGAAGCTACTGACTGAATGAAAGGAGCTGGCATCTAACTCTCTTTGAATCTTCTTTATCATGCTAAGAGGAGCAGGAAAAAGCAAAAAATTTCAGAATTGCACCTTGCAATGCGGAGAAATTACTGTTTGTGCATTTACAATATTCATTGATTTTTGCCATTGAAAAACGTCCAGAAATGATTGAAGCTACTGACTGAATGAAAGGAGCTGGCATCTCACTCTCTTTGAATCTTCTTTATCATGCTAAGAGGAGCAGGAAAAAGCAAAAAATTTCAGAATTGCACCTTGCAATGCGGAGAAATTACTGTTTGTGCATTTACAATATTCATTGATTTTTGCCATTGAAAAACGTCCAGAAATGATTGAAGCTACTGACTGAATGAAAGGAGCTGGCATCTCACTCTCTTTGAATCTTCTTTATCATGCTAAGAGGAGCAGGAAAAAGCAAAAAATTTCAGAATTGCAACTTGCAATGCGGAGAAATTACTGTTTGTGCATTTACAATATTCATTGATTTTTGCCATTGAAAAACATCATGTTATTCATATACCAGAAATGATTGAAGCTACTGACTGAATGAAAGGAGCTGGCATCTCACTCTCTTTGAATCTTCTTTATCATGCTAAGAGGAGCAGGAAAAAGCAAAAAATTTCAGAATTGCACCTTGCAATGCGGAGAAATTACTGTTTGTGCATTTACAATATTCATTGATTTTTGCCATTGAAAAACGTCCAGAAATGATTGAAGCTACTGACTGAATGAAAGGAGCTGGCATCTCACTCTCTTTGAATCTTCTTTATCATGCTAAGAGGAGCAGGAAAAAGCAAAAAATTTCAGAATTGCACCTTGCAATGCGGAGAAATTACTGTTTGTGCTTTTACAATATTCATTGATTTTTGCCATTGAAAAACATCATGTTATTCATATACAAGAAATGTTTGAAGCTACTGACTGAATGAAAGGAGCTGGCATCTCACTCTCTTTGAATCTTCTTTATCATGCTAAGAGGAGCAGGAAAAAGCAAAAAATTTCAGAATTGCACCTTGCAATGCGGAGAAATTACTGTTTGTGCATTTACAATATTCATTGATTTTTGCCATTGAAAAACGTCCAGAAATGATTGAAGCTACTGACTGAATGAAAGGAGCTGGCATCTCACTCTCTTTGAATCTTCTTTATCATGCTAAGAGGAGCAGGAAAAAGCAAAAAATTTCAGAATTGCACCTTGCAATGCGGAGAAATTACTGTTTGTGCATTTACAATATTCATTGATTTTTGCCATTGAAAAACGTCCAGAAATGATTGAAGCTACTGACTGAATGAAAGGAGCTGGCATCTCACTCTCTTTGAATCTTCTTTATCATGCTAAGAGGAGCAGGAAAAAGCAAAAAATTTCAGAATTGCACCTTGCAATGCGGAGAAATTACTGTTTGTGCATTTACAATATTCATTGATTTTTGCCATTGAAAAACATCATGTTATTCATATACCAGAAATGATTGAAGCTACTGACTGAATGAAAGGAGCTGGCATCTTACTCTCTTTGAATCTTCTTTGTCATGCTAAGAGGAGCAGGAAAAAGCAAAAAATTTCAGAATTGCACCTTGCAATGCGGAGAAATTACTGTTTGTGCATTTACAATATTCATTGATTTTTGCCATTGAAAAATGTCCAGAAATGATTGAAGCTACTGACTGAATCAAAGGAGCTGGCATCTCACTCTCTTTGAATCTTCTTTATCATGCTAAGAGGAGCAGGAAAAAGCAAAAAATTTCAGAATTGCACCTTGCAATGCGGAGAAATTACTGTTTGTGCATTTACAATATTCATTGATTTTTGCCATTGAAAAACGTCCAGAAATGATTGAAGCTACTGACTGAATGAAAGGAGCTGGCATCTCACTCTCTTTGAATCTTCTTTATCATGTTAAGAGGAGCAGGAAAAAGCAAAAAATTTCAGAATTGCACCTTGCAATGCGGAGAAATTACTGTTTGTGCATTTACAATATTCATTGATTTTTGCCATTGAAAAACGTCCAGAAATGATTGAAGCTACTGACTGAATGAAAGGAGCTGGCATCTCACTCTCTTTGAATCTTCTTTATCATGCTAAGAGGAGCAGGAAAAAGCAAAAAATTTCAGAATTGCACCTTGCAATGCGGAGAAATTACTGTTTGTGCATTTACAATATTCATTGATTTTTGCCATTGAAAAACGTCCAGAAATGATTGAAGCTACTGACTGAATGAAAGGAGCTGGCATCTCACTCTCTTTGAATCTTCTTTATCATGCTAAGAGGAGCAGGAAAAAGCAAAAAATTTCAGAATTGCACCTTGCAATGCGGAGAAATTACTGTTTGTGCATTTACAATATTCATTGATTTTTGCCATTGAAAAACATCATGTTATTCATATACCAGAAATGTTTGAAGCTACTGACTGAATGAAAGGAGCTGGCATCTCACTCTCTTTGAATCTTCTTTATCATGCTAAGAGGAGCAGGAAAAAGCAAAAAATTTCAGAATTGCACCTTGCAATGCGGAGAAATTACTGTTTGTGCATTTACAATATTCATTGATTTTTGCCATTGAAAAACATCATGTTATTCATATACCAGAAATGTTTGAAGCTACTGACTGAATGAAAGGAGCTGGCATCTCACTCTCTTTGAATCTTCTTTATCATGCTAAGAGGAGCAGGAAAAAGCAAAAAATTTCAGAATTGCACCTTGCAATGTGGAGAAATTACTGTTTGTGCATTTACAATATTCATTGATTTTTACCATTGAAAAACGTCCAGAAATGATTGAAGCTACTGACTGAATGAAAGTAGCTGGCATCTCACTCTCTTTGAATCTTCTTTACCATGCTAAGAGGAGCAGGAAAAAGCAAAAAATTTCAGACTTGCACCTTGCAATGCGGAGAAATTACTGTTTGTGCATTTACAATATTCATTGATTTTTGCCATTGAAAAACATCATGTTATTCATATACCAGAAATGTTTGAAGCTACTGACTGAATGAAAGGAGCTGGCATCTCACTCTCTTTGAATCTTCTTTATCATGCTAAGAGGAGCAGGAAAAAGAAAAAATTTCAGAATTGCACCTTGCAATGCGGAGAAATTACTGTTTGTGCATTTACAATATTCATTGATTTTTGCCATTGAAAAACGTCCAGAAATGATTGAAGCTACTGACTGAATGAAAGGAGCTGGCATCTCACTCTCTTTGAATCTTCTTTATCATGCTAAGAGGAGCAGGAAAAAGCAAAAAATTTCAGAATTGCACCTTGCAATGCGGAGAAATTACTGTTTGTGCATTTACAATATTCATTGATTTTTGCCATTGAAAAACGTCCAGAAATGATTGAAGCTACTGACTGAATGAAAGGAGCTGGCATCTCACTCTCTTTGAATCTTCTTTATCATGCTAAGAGGAGCAGGAAAAATCAAAAAATTTCAGAATTGCACCTTGCAATGCGGAGAAATTACTGTTTGTGCATTTACAATATTCATTGATTTTTGACATTGAAAAACATGTTATTCATATACCAGAAATGTTTGAAGCTACTGACTGAATGAAAGGAGCTGGCACCTCACTCTCTTTGAATCTTCTTTATCATGCTAAGAGGAGCGGGAAAAAGCAAAAAATTTCAGAATTGCACCTTGCAATGCGGAGAAATTACTGTTTGTGCATTTACAATATTCATTGATTTTTGCCATTGAAAAACATCCAGAAATGATTGAAGGTACTGACTGAATGAAAGGAGCTGGCATCTCACTCTCTTTGAATCTTCTTTATCATGCTAAGAGGAGCAGGAAAAAGCAAAAAATTTCAGAATTGCACCTTGCAATGCGGAGAAATTACTGTTTGTGCATTTACAATATTCATTGATTTTTGCCATTGAAAAACGTCCAGAAATGATTGAAGCTACTGACTGAATGAAAGGAGCTGGCATCTCACTCTCTTTGAATCTTCTTTATCATGCTAAGAGGAGCAGGAAAAAACAAAAAATTTCAGAATTGCACCTTGCAATGCGGAGAAATTACAGTTTGTGCATTTACAATATTCATTGATTTTTGCCATTGAAAAACATCCAGAAATGATTGAAGCTACTGACTGAATGAAAGGAGCTGGCATCTCACTCTCTTTGAATCTTCTTTATCATGCTAAGAGGAGCAGGAAAAATCAAAAAATTTCAGAATTGCACCTTGCAATGCGGAGAAATTACTGTTTGTGCATTTACAATATTCATTGATTTTTGCCATTGAAAAACATGTTATTCATATACCAGAAATGTTTGAAGCTACTGACTGAATGAAAGGAGCTGGCACCTCACTCTCTTTGAATCTTCTTTATCATGCTAAGAGGAGCGGGAAAAAGCTAAAAATTTCAGAATTGCACCTTGCAATGCGGAGAAATTACTGTTTGTGCATTTACAATATTCATTGATTTTTGCCATTGAAAAACATCCAGAAATGATTGAAGGTACTGACTGAATGAAAGGAGCTGGCATCTCACTCTCTTTGAATCTTCTTTATCATGCTAAGAGGAGCAGGAAAAAGCAAAAAATTTCAGAATTGCACCTTGCAATGCGGAGAAATTACTGTTTGTGCATTTACAATATTCATTGATTTTTGCCATTGAAAAACGTCCAGAAATGATTGAAGCTACTGACTGAATGAAAGGAGCTGGCATCTCACTCTCTTTGAATCTTCTTTATCATGCTAAGAGGAGCAGGAAAAAGCAAAAAATTTCAGAATTGCACCTTGCAATGCGGAGAAATTACTGTTTGTGCTTTTACAATATTCATTGATTTTTGCCATTGAAAAACATCATGTTATTCATATACCAGAAATGTTTGAAGCTACTGACTGAATGAAAGGAGCTGGCATCTAACTCTCTTTGAATCTTCTTTATCATGCTAAGAGGAGCAGGAAAAAGCAAAAAATTTCAGAATTGCACCTTGCAATGCGGAGAAATTACTGTTTGTGCATTTACAATATTCATTGATTTTTGCCATTGAAAAACGTCCAGAAATGATTGAAGCTACTGACTGAATGAAAGGAGCTGGCATCTCACTCTCTTTGAATCTTCTTTATCATGCTAAGAGGAGCAGGAAAAAGCAAAAAATTTCAGAATTGCACCTTGCAATGCGGAGAAATTACTGTTTGTGCATTTACAATATTCATTGATTTTTGCCATTGAAAAACGTCCAGAAATGATTGAAGCTACTGACTGAATGAAAGGAGCTGGCATCTCACTCTCTTTGAATCTTCTTTATCATGCTAAGAGGAGCAGGAAAAAGCAAAAAATTTCAGAATTGCAACTTGCAATGCGGAGAAATTACTGTTTGTGCATTTACAATATTCATTGATTTTTGCCATTGAAAAACATCATGTTATTCATATACCAGAAATGATTGAAGCTACTGACTGAATGAAAGGAGCTGGCATCTCACTCTCTTTGAATCTTCTTTATCATGCTAAGAGGAGCAGGAAAAAGCAAAAAATTTCAGAATTGCACCTTGCAATGCGGAGAAATTACTGTTTGTGCATTTACAATATTCATTGATTTTTGCCATTGAAAAACGTCCAGAAATGATTGAAGCTACTGACTGAATGAAAGGAGCTGGCATCTCACTCTCTTTGAATCTTCTTTATCATGCTAAGAGGAGCAGGAAAAAGCAAAAAATTTCAGAATTGCACCTTGCAATGCGGAGAAATTACTGTTTGTGCTTTTACAATATTCATTGATTTTTGCCATTGAAAAACATCATGTTATTCATATACAAGAAATGTTTGAAGCTACTGACTGAATGAAAGGAGCTGGCATCTCACTCTCTTTGAATCTTCTTTATCATGCTAAGAGGAGCAGGAAAAAGCAAAAAATTTCAGAATTGCACCTTGCAATGCGGAGAAATTACTGTTTGTGCATTTACAATATTCATTGATTTTTGCCATTGAAAAACGTCCAGAAATGATTGAAGCTACTGACTGAATGAAAGGAGCTGGCATCTCACTCTCTTTGAATCTTCTTTATCATGCTAAGAGGAGCAGGAAAAAGCAAAAAATTTCAGAATTGTACCTTGCAATGCGGAGAAATTACTGTTTGTGCATTTACAATATTCATTGATTTTTGCCATTGAAAAACATCATGTTATTCATATACCAGAAATGATTGAAGCTACTGACTGAATGAAAGGAGCTGGCATCTTACTCTCTTTGAATCTTCTTTGTCATGCTAAGAGGAGCAGGAAAAAGCAAAAAATTTCAGAATTGCACCTTGCAATGCGGAGAAATTACTGTTTGTGCATTTACAATATTCATTGATTTTTGCCATTGAAAAATGTCCAGAAATGATTGAAGCTACTGACTGAATCAAAGTAGCTGGCATCTCACTCTCTTTGAATCTTCTTTATCATGCTAAGAGGAGCAGGAAAAAGCAAAAAATTTCAGAATTGCACCTTGCAATGCGGAGAAATTACTGTTTGTGCATTTACAATATTCATTGATTTTTGCCATTGAAAAACGTCCAGAAATGATTGAAGCTACTGACTGAATGAAAGGAGCTGGCATCTCACTCTCTTTGAATCTTCTTTATCATGTTAAGAGGAGCAGGAAAAAGCAAAAAATTTCAGAATTGCACCTTGCAATGCGGAGAAATTACTGTTTGTGCATTTACAATATTCATTGATTTTTGCCATTGAAAAACGTCCAGAAATGATTGAAGCTACTGACTGAATGAAAGGAGCTGGCATCTCACTCTCTTTGAATCTTCTTTATCATGCTAAGAGGAGCAGGAAAAAGCAAAAAATTTCAGAATTGCACCTTGCAATGCGGAGAAATTACTGTTTGTGCATTTACAATATTCATTGATTTTTGCCATTGAAAAACGTCCAGAAATGATTGAAGCTACTGACTGAATGAAAGGAGCTGGCATCTCACTCTCTTTGAATCTTCTTTATCATGCTAAGAGGAGCAGGAAAAAGCAAAAAATTTCAGAATTGCACCTTGCAATGCGGAGAAATTACTGTTTGTGCATTTACAATATTCATTGATTTTTGCCATTGAAAAACATCATGTTATTCATATACCAGAAATGTTTGAAGCTACTGACTGAATGAAAGGAGCTGGCATCTCACTCTCTTTGAATCTTCTTTATCATGCTAAGAGGAGCAGGAAAAAGCAAAAAATTTCAGAATTGCACCTTGCAATGCGGAGAAATTACTGTTTGTGCATTTACAATATTCATTGATTTTTGCCATTGAAAAACATCATGTTATTCATATACCAGAAATGTTTGAAGCTACTGACTGAATGAAAGGAGCTGGCATCTCACTCTCTTTGAATCTTCTTTATCATGCTAAGAGGAGCAGGAAAAAGCAAAAAATTTCAGAATTGCACCTTGCAATGTGGAGAAATTACTGTTTGTGCATTTACAATATTCATTGATTTTTACCATTGAAAAACGTCCAGAAATGATTGAAGCTACTGACTGAATGAAAGTAGCTGGCATCTCACTCTCTTTGAATCTTCTTTACCATGCTAAGAGGAGCAGGAAAAAGCAAAAAATTTCAGACTTGCACCTTGCAATGCGGAGAAATTACTGTTTGTGCATTTACAATATTCATTGATTTTTGCCATTGAAAAACATCATGTTATTCATATACCAGAAATGTTTGAAGCTACTGACTGAATGAAAGGAGCTGGCATCTCACTCTCTTTGAATCTTCTTTATCATGCTAAGAGGAGCAGGAAAAAGAAAAAATTTCAGAATTGCACCTTGCAATGCGGAGAAATTACTGTTTGTGCATTTACAATATTCATTGATTTTTGCCATTGAAAAACGTCCAGAAATGATTGAAGCTACTGACTGAATGAAAGGAGCTGGCATCTCACTCTCTTTGAATCTTCTTTATCATGCTAAGAGGAGCAGGAAAAAGCAAAAAATTTCAGAATTGCACCTTGCAATGCGGAGAAATTACTGTTTGTGCATTTACAATATTCATTGATTTTTGCCATTGAAAAACGTCCAGAAATGATTGAAGCTACTGACTGAATGAAAGGAGCTGGCATCTCACTCTCTTTGAATCTTCTTTATCATGCTAAGAGGAGCAGGAAAAATCAAAAAATTTCAGAATTGCACCTTGCAATGCGGAGAAATTACTGTTTGTGCATTTACAATATTCATTGATTTTTGACATTGAAAAACATGTTATTCATATACCAGAAATGTTTGAAGCTACTGACTGAATGAAAGGAGCTGGCACCTCACTCTCTTTGAATCTTCTTTATCATGCTAAGAGGAGCGGGAAAAAGCAAAAAATTTCAGAATTGCACCTTGCAATGCGGAGAAATTACTGTTTGTGCATTTACAATATTCATTGATTTTTGCCATTGAAAAACATCCAGAAATGATTGAAGGTACTGACTGAATGAAAGGAGCTGGCATCTCACTCTCTTTGAATCTTCTTTATCATGCTAAGAGGAGCAGGAAAAAGCAAAAAATTTCAGAATTGCACCTTGCAATGCGGAGAAATTACTGTTTGTGCATTTACAATATTCATTGATTTTTGCCATTGAAAAACGTCCAGAAATGATTGAAGCTACTGACTGAATGAAAGGAGCTGGCATCTCACTCTCTTTGAATCTTCTTTATCATGCTAAGAGGAGCAGGAAAAAACAAAAAATTTCAGAATTGCACCTTGCAATGCGGAGAAATTACAGTTTGTGCATTTACAATATTCATTGATTTTTGCCATTGAAAAACATCCAGAAATGATTGAAGCTACTGACTGAATGAAAGGAGCTGGCATCTCACTCTCTTTGAATATTCTTTATCATGCTAAGAGGAGCAGGAAAAAGCAAAAAATTTCAGAATTGCACCTTGCAATGCGGAGAAATTACTGTTTGTGCATTTACAATATTCATTGATTTTTGCCATTGAAAAACATCATGTTATTCATATACCAGAAATGTTTGAAGCTACTGACTGAATGAAAGGAGCTGGCATCTCACTCTCTTTGAATCTTCTTTATCATGCTAAGAGGAGCAGGAAAAAGCAAAAAATTTCAGAATTGCACCTTGCAATGCGGAGAAATTACTGTTTGTGCATTTACAATATTCATTGATTTTTGCCATTGAAAAACATCATGTTATTCATATACCAGAAATGTTTGAAGCTACTGACTGAATGAAAGGAGCTGGCATCTCACTCTCTTTGAATCTTCTTTATCATGCTAAGAGGAGCAGGAAAAAGCAAAAAATTTCAGAATTGCACCTTGCAATGTGGAGAAATTACTGTTTGTGCATTTACAATATTCATTGATTTTTACCATTGAAAAACATCCATAAATGATTGAAGCTACTGACTGAATGAAAGTAGCTGGCATCTCACTCTCTTTGAATCTTCTTTATCATGCTAAGAGGAGCAGGAAAAAGCAAAAAATTTCAGAATTGCACCTTGCAATGCAGAGAAATTACTGTTTGTGCATTTACAATATTCATTGATTTTTGCCATTGAAAAACATGTTATTCATATACCAGAAATGTTTGAAGCTACTGACTGAATGAAAGGAGCTGGCATCTCACTCTCTTTGAATCTTCTTTATCATGCTAAGAGGAGCAGGAAAAAGCAAAAAATTTCAGAATTGCACCTTGCAATGTGGAGAAATTACTGTTTGTGCATTTACAATATTCATTGATTTTTACCATTGAAAAACATCCAGAAATGATTGAAGCTACTGACTGAATGAAAGTAGCTGGCATCTCACTCTCTTTGTATCTTCTTTATCATGATAAGAGGAGCAGGAAAAAGCAAAACATTTCAGACTTGCACCTTGCAATGCGGAGAAATTACTGTTTGTGCATTTACAATATTCATTGATTTTTGCCATTGAAAAACATCATGTTATTCATATACCAGAAATGTTTGGAGCTACTGACTGAATGAAAGGAGCTGGCATCTCACTCTCTTTGAATCTTCTTTATCATGCTAAGAGGAGCAGGAAAAAGCAAAAAATTTCAGAATTGCACCTTGCAATGCGGAGAAATTACTGTTTGTGCATTTACAATATTCATTGATTTTTGCCATTGAAAAACGTCCAGAAATGATTGAAGCTACTGACTGAATGAAAGGAGCTGGCATCTCACTCTCTTTGAATCTTGTTTATCATGCTAAGAGGAGCAGGAAAAAGCAAAAAATTTCAGAATTGCACCTTGCAATGCGGAGAAATTACTGTTTGTGCATTTACAATATTCATTGATTTTTGCCATTGAAAAACGTCCAGAAATGATTGAAGCTACTGACTGAATGAAAGGAGCTGGCATCTCACTCTCTTTGAATCTTCTTTATCATGCTAAGAGGAGCAGGAAAAAGCAAAAAATTTCAGAATTGCACCTTGCAATGCGGAGAAATTACTGTTTGTGCATTTACAATATTCATTGATTTTTGCCATTGAAAAACATCATGTTATTCATATACCAGAAATGATTGAAGATACTGACTGAATGAAAGGAGCTGGCATCTCACTCTCTTTGAATCTTCTTTATCATGCTAAGAGGAGCAGGAAAAAGCAAAAAATTTCAGAATTGCACCTTGCAATGCGGAGAAATTACTGTTTGTGCATTTACAATATTCATTGATTTTTGCCATTGAAAAACGTCCAGAAATGATTGAAGCTACTGACTGAATGAAAGGAACTGGCATCTCACTCTCTTTGAATCTTCTTTATCATGCTAAGAGGAGCAGGAAAAAGCAAAAAATTTCAGAATTGCACCTTGCAATGCGGAGAAATTACTGTTTGTGCATTTACAAAATTCATTGATTTTTGCCATTGAAAAACATCATGTTATTCATATACCAGAAATGTTTGAAGCTACTGACTGAATGAAAGGAGCTGACATCTCACTCTCTTTGAATCTTCTTTATCATGCTAAGAGGAGCAGGAAAAAGCAAAAAATTTCAGAATTGCACCTTGCAATGCGGAGAAATTACTGTTTGTGCATTTACAATATTCATTGATTTTTGCCATTGAAAAACATCCAGAAATGATTGAAGCTACTGACTGAATGAAAGGAGCTGGCATCTCACTCTCTTTGAATCTTCTTTATCATGCTAAGAGGAGCAGGAAAAAGCAAAAAATTTCAGAATTGCACCTTGCAATGCGGAGAAATTACTGTTTGTGCATTTACAATATTCATTGATTTTTGCCATTGAAAAACATCATGTTATTCATATACCAGAAATGTTTGAAGCTACTGACTGAATGAAAGGAGCTGGCATCTCACTCTCTTTGAATCTTCTTTATCATGCTAAGAGGAGCAGGAAAAAGCAAAAAATTTCAGAATTGCACCTTGCAATGCGGAGAAATTACTGTTTGTGCATTTACAATATTCATTGATTTTTGCCATTGAAAAACATCATGTTATTCATATACCAGAAATGTTTGAAGCTACTGACTGAATGAAAGGAGCTGGCATCTCACTCTCTTTGAATCTTCTTTATCATGCTAAGAGGAGCAGGAAAAAGCAAAAAATTTCAGAATTGCACCTTGCAATGTGGAGAAATTACTGTTTGTGCATTTACAATATTCATTGATTTTTACCATTGAAAAAGGTCCAGAAATGATTGAAGCTACTGACTGAATGAAAGTAGCTGGCATCTCACTCTCTTTGAATCTTCTTTATCATGCTAAGAGGAGCAGGAAAAAGCAAAAAATTTCAGAATTGCACCTTGCAATGTGGAGAAATTACTGTTTGTGCATTTACAATATTCATTGATTTTTACCATTGAAAAACATCCAGAAATGATTGAAGCTACTGACTGAATGAAAGTAGCTGGCATCTCACTCTCTTTGAATCTTCTTTATCATGCTAAGAGGAGCAGGAAAAAGCAAAAAATTTCAGAATTGCACCTTGCAATGCAGAGAAATTACTGTTTGTGCATTTACAATATTCATTGATTTTTGCCATTGAAAAACATCATGTTATTCATATACCAGAAATGTTTGAAGCTACTGACTGAATGAAAGGAGCTGGCATCTCACTCTCTTTGAATCTTCTTTATCATGCTAAGAGGAGCAGGAAAAAGCAAAAAATTTCAGAATTGCACCTTGCAATGTGGAGAAATTACTGTTTGTGCATTTACAATATTCATTGATTTTTACCATTGAAAAACATCCAGAAATGATTGAAGCTACTGACTGAATGAAAGTAGCTGGCATCTCACTCTCTTTGTATCTTCTTTATCATGCTAAGAGGAGCAGGAAAAAGCAAAAAATTTCAGACTTGCACCTTGCAATGCGGAGAAATTACTGTTTGTGCATTTACAATATTCATTGATTTTTGCCATTGAAAAACATCATGTTATTCATATACCAGAAATGTTTGAAGCTACTGACTGAATGAAAGGAGCTGGCATCTCACTCTCTTTGAATCTTCTTTATCATGCTAAGAGGAGCAGGAAAAAGCAAAAAATTTCAGAATTGCACCTTGCAATGCGGAGAAATTACTGTTTGTGCATTTACAATATTCATTGATTTTTGCCATTGAAAAACGTCCAGAAATGATTGAAGCTACTGACTGAATGAAAGGAGCTGGCATCTCACTCTCTTTGAATCTTGTTTATCATGCTAAGAGGAGCAGGAAAAAGCAAAAAATTTCAGAATTGCACCTTGCAATGCGGAGAAATTACTGTTTGTGCATTTACAATATTCATTGATTTTTGCCATTGAAAAACGTCCAGAAATGATTGAAGCTACTGACTGAATGAAAGGAGCTGGCATCTCACTCTCTTTGAATCTTCTTTATCATGCTAAGAGGAGCAGGAAAAAGCAAAAAATTTCAGAATTGCACCTTGCAATGCGGAGAAATTACTGTTTGTGCATTTACAATATTCATTGATTTTTGCCATTGAAAAACATCATGTTATTCATATACCAGAAATGATTGAAGATACTGACTGAATGAAAGGAGCTGGCATCTCACTCTCTTTGAATCTTCTTTATCATGCTAAGAGGAGCAGGAAAAAGCAAAAAATTTCAGAATTGCACCTTGCAATGCGGAGAAATTACTGTTTGTGCATTTACAATATTCATTGATTTTTGCCATTGAAAAACGTCCAGAAATGATTGAAGCTACTGACTGAATGAAAGGAACTGGCATCTCACTCTCTTTGAATCTTCTTTATCATGCTAAGAGGAGCAGGAAAAAGCAAAAAATTTCAGAATTGCACCTTGCAATGCGGAGAAATTACTGTTTGTGCATTTACAAAATTCATTGATTTTTGCCTTTGAAAAACATCATGTTATTCATATACCAGAAATGTTTGAAGCTACTGACTGAATGAAAGGAGCTGACATCTCACTCTCTTTGAATCTTCTTTATCATGCTAAGAGGAGCAGGAAAAAGCAAAAAATTTCAGAATTGCACCTTGCAATGCGGAGAAATTACTGTTTGTGCATTTACAATATTCATTGATTTTTGCCATTGAAAAACATCCAGAAATGATTGAAGCTACTGACTGAATGAAAGGAGCTGGCATCTCACTCTCTTTGAATCTTCTTTATCATGCTAAGAGGAGCAGGAAAAAGCAAAAAATTTCAGAATTGCACCTTGCAATGCGGAGAAATTACTGTTTGTGCATTTACAATATTCATTGATTTTTGCCATTGAAAAACATCATGTTATTCATATACCAGAAATGTTTGAAGCTACTGACTGAATGAAAGGAGCTGGCATCTCACTCTCTTTGAATCTTCTTTATCATGCTAAGAGGAGCAGGAAAAAGCAAAAAATTTCAGAATTGCACCTTGCAATGCGGAGAAATTACTGTTTGTGCATTTACAATATTCATTGATTTTTGCCATTGAAAAACATCATGTTATTCATATACCAGAAATGTTTGAAGCTACTGACTGAATGAAAGGAGCTGGCATCTCACTCTCTTTGAATCTTCTTTATCATGCTAAGAGGAGCAGGAAAAAGCAAAAAATTTCAGACTTGCACCTTGCAATGCGGAGAAATTACTGTTTGTGCATTTACAATATTCATTGATTTTTGCCATTGAAAAAGGTCCAGAAATGATTGAAGCTACTGACTGAATGAAAGTAGCTGGCATCTCACTCTCTTTGAATCTTCTTTATCATGCTAAGAGGAGCAGGAAAAAGCAAAAAATTTCAGAATTGCACCTTGCAATGTGGAGAAATTACTGTTTGTGCATTTACAATAGTCATTGATTTTTACCATTGAAAAACATCCAGAAATGATTGAAGCTACTGACTGAATGAAAGTAGCTGGCATCTCACTCTCTTTGAATCTTCTTTATCATGCTAAGAGGAGCAGGAAAAAGCAAAAAATTTCAGAATTGCACCTTGCAATGCAGAGAAATTACTGTTTGTGCATTTACAATATTCATTGATTTTTGCCATTGAAAAACATCATGTTATTCATATACCAGAAATGTTTGAAGCTACTGACTGAATGAAAGGAGCTGGCATCTCACTCTCTTTGAATCTTCTTTATCATGCTAAGAGGAGCAGGAAAAAGCAAAAAATTTCAGAATTGCACCTTGCAATGCGGAGAAATTACTGTTTGTGCATTTACAATATTCATTGATTTTTGCCATTGAAAAACGTCCAGAAATGATTGAAGCTACTGACTGAATGAAAGGAGCTGGCATCTCACTCTCTTTGAATCTTGTTTATCATGCTAAGAGGAGCAGGAAAAAGCAAAAAATTTCAGAATTGCACCTTGCAATGCGGAGAAATTACTGTTTGTGCATTTACAATATTCATTGATTTTTGCCATTGAAAAACGTCCAGAAATGATTGAAGCTACTGACTGAATGAAAGGAGCTGGCATCTCACTCTCTTTGAATCTTCTTTATCATGCTAAGAGGAGCAGGAAAAAGCAAAAAATTTCAGAATTGCACCTTGCAATGCGGAGAAATTACTGTTTGTGCATTTACAATATTCATTGATTTTTGCCATTGAAAAACATCATGTTATTCATATACCAGAAATGATTGAAGATACTGACTGAATGAAAGGAGCTGGCATCTCACTCTCTTTGAATCTTCTTTATCATGCTAAGAGGAGCAGGAAAAAGCAAAAAATTTCAGAATTGCACCTTGCAATGCGGAGAAATTACTGTTTGTGCATTTACAATATTCATTGATTTTTGCCATTGAAAAACGTCCAGAAATGATTGAAGCTACTGACTGAATGAAAGGAACTGGCATCTCACTCTCTTTGAATCTTCTTTATCATGCTAAGAGGAGCAGGAAAAAGCAAAAAATTTCAGAATTGCACCTTGCAATGCGGAGAAATTACTGTTTGTGCATTTACAAAATTCATTGATTTTTGCCTTTGAAAAACATCATGTTATTCATATACCAGAAATGTTTGAAGCTACTGACTGAATGAAAGGAGCTGACATCTCACTCTCTTTGAATCTTCTTTATCATGCTAAGAGGAGCAGGAAAAAGCAAAAAATTTCAGAATTGCACCTTGCAATGCGGAGAAATTACTGTTTGTGCATTTACAATATTCATTGATTTTTGCCATTGAAAAACATCCAGAAATGATTGAAGCTACTGACTGAATGAAAGGAGCTGGCATCTCACTCTCTTTGAATCTTCTTTATCATGCTAAGAGGAGCAGGAAAAAGCAAAAAATTTCAGAATTGCACCTTGCAATGCGGAGAAATTACTGTTTGTGCATTTACAATATTCATTGATTTTTGCCATTGAAAAACATCATGTTATTCATATACCAGAAATGTTTGAAGCTACTGACTGAATGAAAGGAGCTGGCATCTCACTCTCTTTGAATCTTCTTTATCATGCTAAGAGGAGCAGGAAAAAGCAAAAAATTTCAGAATTGCACCTTGCAATGCGGAGAAATTACTGTTTGTGCATTTACAATATTCATTGATTTTTGCCATTGAAAAACATCATGTTATTCATATACCAGAAATGTTTGAAGCTACTGACTGAATGAAAGGAGCTGGCATCTCACTCTCTTTGAATCTTCTTTATCATGCTAAGAGGAGCAGGAAAAAGCAAAAAATTTCAGACTTGCACCTTGCAATGCGGAGAAATTACTGTTTGTGCATTTACAATATTCATTGATTTTTGCCATTGAAAAACATCATGTTATTCATATACCAGAAATGTTTGAAGCTACTGACTGAATGAAAGGAGCTGGCATCTCACTCTCTTTGAATCTTCTTTATCATGCTAAGAGGAGCAGGAAAAAGCAAAAAATTTCAGAATTGCACCTTGCAATGCGGAGAAATTACTGTTTGTGCATTTACAATATTCATTGATTTTTGCCATTGAAAAACGTCCAGAAATGATTGAAGCTACTGACTGAATGAAAGGAGCTGGCATCTCACTCTCTTTGAATCTTGTTTATCATGCTAAGAGGAGCAGGAAAAAGCAAAAAATTTCAGAATTGCACCTTGCAATGCGGAGAAATTACTGTTTGTGCATTTACAATATTCATTGATTTTTGCCATTGAAAAACGTCCAGAAATGATTGAAGCTACTGACTGAATGAAAGGAGCTGGCATCTCACTCTCTTTGAATCTTCTTTATCATGCTAAGAGGAGCAGGAAAAAGCAAAAAATTTCAGAATTGCACCTTGCAATGCGGAGAAATTACTGTTTGTGCATTTACAATATTCATTGATTTTTGCCATTGAAAAACATCATGTTATTCATATACCAGAAATGATTGAAGATACTGACTGAGTGAAAGGAGCTGGCATCTCACTCTCTTTGAATCTTCTTTATCATGCTAAGAGGAGCAGGAAAAAGCAAAAAATTTCAGAATTGCACCTTGCAATGCGGAGAAATTACTGTTTGTGCATTTACAATATTCATTGATTTTTGCCATTGAAAAACGTCCAGAAATGATTGAAGCTACTGACTGAATGAAAGGAACTGGCATCTCACTCTCTTTGAATCTTCTTTATCATGCTAAGAGGAGCAGGAAAAAGCAAAAAATTTCAGAATTGCACCTTGCAATGCGGAGAAATTACTGTTTGTGCATTTACAAAATTCATTGATTTTTGCCATTGAAAAACATCATGTTATTCATATACCAGAAATGTTTGAAGCTACTGACTGAATGAAAGGAGCTGACATCTCACTCTCTTTGAATCTTCTTTATCATGCTAAGAGGAGCAGGAAAAAGCAAAAAATTTCAGAATTGCACCTTGCAATGCGGAGAAATTACTGTTTGTGCATTTACAATATTCATTGATTTTTGCCATTGAAAAACATCCAGAAATGATTGAAGCTACTGACTGAATGAAAGGAGCTGGCATCTCACTCTCTTTGAATCTTCTTTATCATGCTAAGAGGAGCAGGAAAAAGCAAAAAATTTCAGAATTGCACCTTGCAATGCGGAGAAATTACTGTTTGTGCATTTACAATATTCATTGATTTTTGCCATTGAAAAACATCATGTTATTCATATACCAGAAATGTTTGAAGCTACTGACTGAATGAAAGGAGCTGGCATCTCACTCTCTTTGAATCTTCTTTATCATGCTAAGAGGAGCAGGAAAAAGCAAAAAATTTCAGAATTGCACCTTGCAATGCGGAGAAATTACTGTTTGTGCATTTACAATATTCATTGATTTTTGCCATTGAAAAACATCATGTTATTCATATACCAGAAATGTTTGAAGCTACTGACTGAATGAAAGGAGCTGGCATCTCACTCTCTTTGAATCTTCTTTATCATGCTAAGAGGAGCAGGAAAAAGCAAAAAATTTCAGAATTGCACCTTGCAATGCGGAGAAATTACTGTTTGTGCATTTACAATATTCATTGATTTTTGCCATTGAAAAACGTCCAGAAATGATTGAAGCTACTGACTGAATGAAAGGAGCTGGCATCTCACTCTCTTTGAATCTTGTTTATCATGCTAAGAGGAGCAGGAAAAAGCAAAAAATTTCAGAATTGCACCTTGCAATGCGGAGAAATTACTGTTTGTGCATTTACAATATTCATTGATTTTTGCCATTGAAAAACGTCCAGAAATGATTGAAGCTACTGACTGAATGAAAGGAGCTGGCATCTCACTCTCTTTGAATCTTCTTTATCATGCTAAGAGGAGCAGGAAAAAGCAAAAAATTTCAGAATTGCACCTTGCAATGCGGAGAAATTACTGTTTGTGCATTTACAATATTCATTGATTTTTGCCATTGAAAAACATCATGTTATTCATATACCAGAAATGATTGAAGATACTGACTGAATGAAAGGAGCTGGCATCTCACTCTCTTTGAATCTTCTTTATCATGCTAAGAGGAGCAGGAAAAAGCAAAAAATTTCAGAATTGCACCTTGCAATGCGGAGAAATTACTGTTTGTGCATTTACAATATTCATTGATTTTTGCCATTGAAAAACGTCCAGAAATGATTGAAGCTACTGACTGAATGAAAGGAACTGGCATCTCACTCTCTTTGAATCTTCTTTATCATGCTAAGAGGAGCAGGAAAAAGCAAAAAATTTCAGAATTGCACCTTGCAATGCGGAGAAATTACTGTTTGTGCATTTACAAAATTCATTGATTTTTGCCATTGAAAAACATCATGTTATTCATATACCAGAAATGTTTGAAGCTACTGACTGAATGAAAGGAGCTGACATCTCACTCTCTTTGAATCTTCTTTATCATGCTAAGAGGAGCAGGAAAAAGCAAAAAATTTCAGAATTGCACCTTGCAATGCGGAGAAATTACTGTTTGTGCATTTACAATATTCATTGATTTTTGCCATTGAAAAACATCCAGAAATGATTGAAGCTACTGACTGAATGAAAGGAGCTGGCATCTCACTCTCTTTGAATCTTCTTTATCATGCTAAGAGGAGCAGGAAAAAGCAAAAAATTTCAGAATTGCACCTTGCAATGCGGAGAAATTACTGTTTGTGCATTTACAATATTCATTGATTTTTGCCATTGAAAAACATCATGTTATTCATATACCAGAAATGTTTGAAGCTACTGACTGAATGAAAGGAGCTGGCATCTCACTCTCTTTGAATCTTCTTTATCATGCTAAGAGGAGCAGGAAAAAGCAAAAAATTTCAGAATTGCACCTTGCAATGCGGAGAAATTACTGTTTGTGCATTTACAATATTCATTGATTTTTGCCATTGAAAAACATCATGTTATTCATATACCAGAAATGTTTGAAGCTACTGACTGAATGAAAGGAGCTGGCATCTCACTCTCTTTGAATCTTCTTTATCATGCTAAGAGGAGCAGGAAAAAGCAAAAAATTTCAGAATTGCACCTTGCAATGTGGAGAAATTACTGTTTGTGCATTTACAATATTCATTGATTTTTACCATTGAAAAAGGTCCAGAAATGATTGAAGCTACTGACTGAATGAAAGTAGCTGGCATCTCACTCTCTTTGAATCTTCTTTATCATGCTAAGAGGAGCAGGAAAAAGCAAAAAATTTCAGACTTGCACCTTGCAATGCGGAGAAATTACTGTTTGTGCATTTACAATATTCATTGATTTTTGCCATTGAAAAACATCATGTTATTCATATACCAGAAATGTTTGAAGCTACTGACTGAATGAAAAGAGCTGGCATCTCACTCTCTTTGAATCTTCTTTATCATGCTAAGAGGAGCAGGAAAAAGCAAAAAATTTCAGAATTGCACCTTGCAATGCGGAGAAATTACTGTTTGTGCATTTACAATATTCATTGATTTTTGCCATTGAAAAACATGTTATTCATATACCAGAAATGTTTGAAGCTACTGACTGAATGAAAGGAGCTGGCACCTCACTCTCTTTGAATCTTTATCATGCTAAGAGGAGCGGGAAAAAGCAAAAAATTTCAGAATTGCACCTTGCAATGCGGAGAAATTACTGTTTGTGCATTTACAATATTCATTGATTTTTGCCATTGAAAAACGTCCAGAAATGATTGAAGGTACTGACTGAATGAAAGGAGCTGGCATCTCACTCTCTTTGAATCTTCTTTATCATGCTAAGAGGAGCAGGAAAAAGCAAAAAATTTCAGAATTGCACCTTGCAATGCGGAGAAATTACTGTTTGTGCATTTACAATATTCATTGATTTTTGCCATTGAAAAATGTCCAGAAATGATTGAAGCTACTGACTGAATGAAAGGAGCTGGCATCTCACTCTCTTTGAATCTTCTTTATTATGCTAAGAGGAGCAGGAAAAAGCAAAAAATTTCAGAATTGCACCTTGCAATGCGGAGAAATTACAGTTTGTGCATTTACAATATTCATTGATTTTTGCCATTGAAAAACATCCAGAAATGATTGAAGCTACTGACTGAATGAAAGGAGCTGGCATCTCACTCTCTTTGAATCTTCTTTATCATGCTAAGAGGAGCAGGAAAAAGCAAAAAATTTCAGAATTGCACCTTGCAATGCGGAGAAATTACTGTTTGTGCATTTACAATATTCATTGATTTTTGCCATTGAAAAACATCATGTTATTCATATACCAGAAATGTTTGAAGCTACTGACTGAATGAAAGGAGCTGGCATCTCACTCTCTTTGAATCTTCTTTATCATGCTAAGAGGAGCAGGAAAAAGCAAAAAATTTCAGAATTGCACCTTGCAATGTGGAGAAATTACTGTTTGTGCATTTACAATATTCATTGATTTTTACCATTGAAAAACGTCCAGAAATGATTGAAGCTACTGACTGAATGAAAGTAGCTGGCATCTCACTCTCTTTGAATCTTCTTTATCATGCTAAGAGGAGCAGGAAAAAGCAAAAAATTTCAGACTTGCACCTTGCAATGCGGAGAAATTACTGTTTGTGCATTTACAATATTCATTGATTTTTGCCATTGAAAAACATCATGTTATTCATATACCAGAAATGTTTGAAGCTACTGACTGAATGAAAGGAGCTGGCATCTCACTCTCTTTGAATCTTCTTTATCATGCTAAGAGGAGCAGGAAAAAGCAAAAAATTTCAGAATTGCACCTTGCAATGCGGAGAAATTACTGTTTGTGCATTTACAATATTCATTGATTTTTGCCATTGAAAAACGCCCAGAAATGATTGAAGCTACTGACTGAATGAAAGGAGCTGGCATCTCACTCTCTTTGAATCTTGTTTATCATGCTAAGAGGAGCAGGAAAAAGCAAAAAATTTCAGAATTGCACCTTGCAATGCGGAGAAATTACTGTTTGTGCATTTACAATATTCATTGATTTTTGCCATTGAAAAACATCCAGAAATGATTGAAGCTACTGACTGAATGAAAGTTGCTGGCATCTCACTCTCTTTGAATCTTCTTTATCATGCTAAGAGGAGCAGGAAAAAGCAAAAAATTTCAGAATTGCACCTTGCAATGCGGAGAAATTACTGTTTGTGCATTTACAATATTCATTGATTTTTGCCATTGAAAAACATCATGTTATTCATATACCAGAAATGTTTGAAGCTACTGACTGAATGAAAGGAGCTGGCATCTCACTCTCTTTGAATCTTCTTTATCATGCTAAGAGGAGCAGGAAAAAGCAAAAAATTTCAGAATTGCACCTTGCAATGTGGAGAAATTACTGTTTGTGCATTTACAATATTCATTGATTTTTACCATTGAAAAACGTCCAGAAATGATTGAAGCTACTGACTGAATGAAAGTAGCTGGCATCTCACTCTCTTTGAATCTTCTTTATCATGCTAAGAGGAGCAGGAAAAAGCAAAAAATTTCAGACTTGCACCTTGCAATGCGGAGAAATTACTGTTTGTGCATTTACAATATTCAATGATTTTTGCCATTGAAAAACATCATGTTATTCATATACCAGAAATGTTTGAAGCTACTGACTGAATGAAAGGAGCTGGCATCTCACTCTCTTTGAATCTTCTTTATCATGCTAAGAGGAGCAGGAAAAAGCAAAAAATTTCAGAATTGCACCTTGCAATGCGGAGAAATTACTGTTTGTGCATTTACAATATTCATTGATTTTTGCCATTGAAAAACGTCCAGAAATGATTGAAGCTACTGACTGAATGAAAGGAGCTGGCATCTCACTCTCTTTGAATCTTCTTTATCATGCTAAGAGGAGCAGGAAAAAGCAAAAAATTTCAGAATTGCACCTTGCAATGCGGAGAAATTACTGTTTGTGCATTTACAATATTCATTGATTTTTGCCATTGAAAAACATCCAGAAATGATTGAAGCTACTGACTGAATGAAAGGAGCTGGCATCTCACTCTCTTTGAATCTTCTTTATCATGCTAAGAGGAGCAGGAAAAAGCAAAAAATTTCAGAATTGCACCTTGCAATGCGGAGAAATTACTGTTTGTGCATTTAGAAAATTCATTGATTTTTGCCATTGAAAAACATCATGTTATTCATATACCAGAAATGTTTGAAGCTACTGACTGAATGAAAGGAGCTGACATCTCACTCTCTTTGAATCTTCTTTATCATGCTAAGAGGAGCAGGAAAAAGCAAAAAATTTCAGAATTGCACCTTGCAATGCGGAGAAATTACTGTTTGTGCATTTACAATATTCATTGATTTTTGCCATTGAAAAACATCCAGAAATGATTGAAGCTACTGACTGAATGAAAGGAGCTGGCATCTCACTCTCTTTGAATCTTCTTTATCATGCTAAGAGGAGCAGGAAAAAGCAAAAAATTTCAGAATTGCACCTTGCAATGCGGAGAAATTACTGTTTGTGCATTTACAAAATTCATTGATTTTTGCCATTGAAAAACATCATGTTATTCATATACCAGAAATGTTTGAAGCTACTGACTGAATGAAAGGAGCTGACATCTCACTCTCTTTGAATCTTCTTTATCATGCTAAGAGGAGCAGGAAAAAGCAAAAAATTTCAGAATTGCACCTTGCAATGCGGAGAAATTACTGTTTGTGCATTTACAATATTCATTGATTTTTGCCATTGAAAAACATCCAGAAATGATTGAAGCTACTGACTGAATGAAAGGAGCTGGCATCTCACTCTCTTTGAATCTTCTTTATCATGCTAAGAGGAGCAGGAAAAAGCAAAAAATTTCAGAATTGCACCTTGCAATGCGGAGAAATTACTGTTTGTGCATTTACAATATTCATTGATTTTTGCCATTGAAAAACATCATGTTATTCATATACCAGAAATGTTTGAAGCTACTGACTGAATGAAAGGAGCTGGCATCTCACTCTCTTTGAATCTTCTTTATCATGCTAAGAGGAGCAGGAAAAAGCAAAAAATTTCAGAATTGCACCTTGCAATGCGGAGAAATTACTGTTTGTGCATTTACAATATTCATTGATTTTTGCCATTGAAAAACATCATGTTATTCATATACCAGAAATGTTTGAAGCTACTGACTGAATGAAAGGAGCTGGCATCTCACTCTCTTTGAATCTTCTTTATCATGCTAAGAGGAGCAGGAAAAAGCAAAAAATTTCAGAATTGCACCTTGCAATGTGGAGAAATTACTGTTTGTGCATTTACAATATTCATTGATTTTTACCATTGAAAAAGGTCCAGAAATGATTGAAGCTACTGACTGAATGAAAGTAGCTGGCATCTCACTCTCTTTGAATCTTCTTTATCATGCTAAGAGGAGCAGGAAAAAGCAAAAAATTTCAGACTTGCACCTTGCAATGCGGAGAAATTACTGTTTGTGCATTTACAATATTCATTGATTTTTGCCATTGAAAAACATCATGTTATTCATATACCAGAAATGTTTGAAGCTACTGACTGAATGAAAGGAGCTGGCATCTCACTCTCTTTGAATCTTCTTTATCATGCTAAGAGGAGCAGGAAAAAGCAAAAAATTTCAGAATCGCACCTTGCAATGCGGAGAAATTACTGTTTGTGCATTTACAATTTTCATTGATTTTTGCCATTGAAAAACGTTCAGAAATGATTGAAGGTACTGACTGAATGAAAGGAGCTGGCATCTCACTCTCTTTGAATCTTCTTTATCATGCTAAGAGGAGCAGGAAAAAGCAAAAAATTTCAGAATTGCACCTTGCAATGCGGAGAAATTACTGTTTGTGCATTTACAATATTCATTGATTTTTGCCATTGAAAAACGTCCAGAAATGATTGAAGCTACTGACTGAATGAAAGGAGCTGGCATCTCACTCTCTTTGAATCTTCTTTATCATGCTAAGAGGAGCAGGAAAAAGCAAAAAATTTCAGAATTGCACCTTGCAATGCGGAGAAATTACAGTTTGTGCATTTACAATATTCATTGATTTTTGCCATTGAAAAACATCCAGAAATGATTGAAGCTACTGACTGAATGAAAGGAGCTGGCATCTCACTCTCTTTGAATCTTCTTTATCATGCTAAGAGGAGCAGGAAAAAGCAAAAAATTTCAGAATTGCACCTTGCAATGCGGAGAAATTACTGTTTGTGCATTTACAATATTCATTGATTTTTGCCATTGAAAAACATCATGTTATTCATATACCAGAAATGTTTGAAGCTACTGACTGAATGAAAGGAGCTGGCATCTCACTCTCTTTGAATCTTCTTTATCATGCTAAGAGGAGCAGGAAAAAGCAAAAAATTTCAGAATTGCACCTTGCAATGCGGAGAAATTACTGTTTGTGCATTTACAATATTCATTGATTTTTGCCATTGAAAAACATCATGTTATTCATATACCAGAAATGTTTGAAGCTACTGACTGAATGAAAGGAGCTGGCATCTCACTCTCTTTGAATCTTCTTTATCATGCTAAGAGGAGCAGGAAAAAGCAAAAAATTTCAGAATTGCACCTTGCAATGTGGAGAAATTACTGTTTGTGCATTTACAATATTCATTGATTTTTACCATTGAAAAACGTCCAGAAATGATTGAAGCTACTGACTGAATGAAAGTAGCTGGCATCTCACTCTCTTTGAATCTTCTTTATCATGCTAAGAGGAGCAGGAAAAAGCAAAAAATTTCAGACTTGCACCTTGCAATGCGGAGAAATTACTGTTTGTGCATTTACAATATTCATTGATTTTTGCCATTGAAAAACATCATGTTATTCATATACCAGAAATGTTTGAAGCTACTGACTGAATGAAAGGAGCTGGCATCTCACTCTCTTTGAATCTTCTTTATCATGCTAAGAGGAGCAGGAAAAAGCAAAAAATTTCAGAATTGCACCTTGCAATGCGGAGAAATTACTGTTTGTGCATTTACAATATTCATTGATTTTTGCCATTGAAAAACGTCCAGAAATGATTGAAGCTACTGACTGAATGAAAGGAGCTGGCATCTCACTCTCTTTGAATCTTGTTTATCATGCTAAGAGGAGCAGGAAAAAGCAAAAAATTTCAGAATTGCACCTTGCAATGCGGAGAAATTACTGTTTGTGCATTTACAATATTCATTGATTTTTGCCATTGAAAAACATCCAGAAATGATTGAAGCTACTGACTGAATGAAAGGAGCTGGCATCTCACTCTCTTTGAATCTTCTTTATCATGCTAAGAGGAGCAGGAAAAAGCAAAAAATTTCAGAATTGCACCTTGCAATGCGGAGAAATTACTGTTTGTGCATTTACAATATTCATTGATTTTTGCCATTGAAAAACATCATGTTATTCATATACCAGAAATGTTTGAAGCTACTGACTGAATGAAAGGAGCTGGCATCTCACTCTCTTTGAATCTTCTTTATCATGCTAAGAGGAGCAGGAAAAAGCAAAAAATTTCAGAATTGCACCTTGCAATGCGGAGAAATTACTGTTTGTGCATTTACAATATTCATTGATTTTTGCCATTGAAAAACGTCCAGAAATGATTGAAGCTACTGACTGAATGAAAGGAGCTGGCATCTCACTCTCTTTGAATCTTGTTTATCATGCTAAGAGGAGCAGGAAAAAGCAAAAAATTTCAGAATTGCACCTTGCAATGCGGAGAAATTACTGTTTGTGCATTTACAATATTCATTGATTTTTGCCATTGAAAAACATCCAGAAATGATTGAAGCTACTGACTGAATGAAAGGAGCTGGCATCTCACTCTCTTTGAATCTTCTTTATCATGCTAAGAGGAGCAGGAAAAAGCAAAAAATTTCAGAATTGCACCTTGCAATGCGGAGAAATTACTGTTTGTGCATTTACAATATTCATTGATTTTTGCCATTGAAAAACATCATGTTATTCATATACCAGAAATGTTTGAAGCTACTGACTGAATGAAAGGAGCTGGCATCTCACTCTCTTTGAATCTTCTTTATCATGCTAAGAGGAGCAGGAAAAAGCAAAAAATTTCATAATTGCACCTTGCAATGCGGAGAAATTACTGTTTGTGCATTTACAATATTCATTGATTTTTGCCATTGAAAAACGTCCAGAAATGATTGAAGCTACTGACTGAATGAAAGGAGCTGGCATCTCACTCTCTTTGAATCATGTTTATCATGCTAAGAGGAGCAGGAAAAAGCAAAAAATTTCAGAATTGCACCTTGCAATGCGGAGAAATTACTGTTTGTGCATTTACAATATTCATTGATTTTTGCCATTGAAAAACGTCCAGAAATTATTGAAGCTACTGACTGAATGAAAGGAGCTGGCATCTCACTCTCTTTGAATCTTCTTTATCATGCTAAGAGGAGCAGGAAAAAGCAAAAAATTTCAGAATTGCACCTTGCAATGCGGAGAAATTACTGTTTGTGCATTTACAATATTCATTGATTTTTGCCATTGAAAAACATCATGTTATTCATATACCAGAAATGATTGAAGCTACTGACTGAATGAAAGGAGCTGGCATCTCACTCTCTTTGAATCTTCTTTATCATGCTAAGAGGAGCAGGAAAAAGTAAAAAATTTCAGAATTGCACTATGCAATGCGGAGAAATTACTGTTTGTGCATTTATAATATTCAATGATTTTTGCCATTGAAAAACGTCCAGAAATGATTGAAGCTACTGACTGAACGAAAGGAGCTGGCATCTCACTCTCTTTGAATCTTCTTTATCATGCTAAGAGGAGCAGGAAAAAGCAAAAAATTTCAGAATTGCACCTTGCAATGCGGAGAAATTACTGTTTGTGCATTTACAATATTCATTGATTTTTGCCATTGAAAAACATCATGTTATTCATATACCAGAAATGTTTGAAGCTACTGACTGAATGAAAGGAGCTGGCATCTCACTCTCTTTGAATCTTCTTTATCATGCTAAGTGGAGCAGGAAAAAGCAAAAAATTTCAGAATTGCAACTTGCAATGCGGAGAAATTACTGTTTGTGCATTTACAATATTCATTGATTTTTGCCATTGAAAAACGTCCAGAAATGATTGAAGCTACTGACTGAATGAAAGGAGCTGGCATCTCACTCTCTTTGAATCTTCTTTATCATGCTAAGAGGAGCAGGTAAAAGCAAAAAATTTCAGAATTGCACCTTGCAATGCGGAGAAATTACTGTTTGTGCATTTACAATATTCATTGATTTTTGCCATTGAAAAACGTCCAGAAATGATTGAAGCTACTGACTGAATGAAAGGAGCTGGCATCTCACTCTCTTTGAATCATGTTTATCATGCTAAGAGGAGCAGGAAAAAGCAAAAAATTTCAGAATTGCACCTTGCAATGCGGAGAAATTACTGTTTGTGCATTTACAATATTCATTGATTTTTGCCATTGAAAAACGTCCAGAAATTATTGAAGCTACTGACTGAATGAAAGGAGCTGGCATCTCACTCTCTTTGAATCTTCTTTATCATGCTAACAGGAGCAGGAAAAAGCAAAAAATTTCAGAATTGCACCTTGCAATGCGGAGAAATTACTGTTTGTGCATTTACAATATTCATTGATTTTTGCCATTGAAAAACATCATGTTATTCATATACCAGAAATGATTGAAGCTACTGACTGAATGAAAGGAGCTGGCATCTCACTCTCTTTGAATCTTCTTTATCATGCTAAGAGGAGCAGGAAAAAGCAAAAAATTTCAGAATTGCACCTTGCAATGCGGAGAAATTACTGTTTGTGCATTTACAATATTCATTGATTTTTGCCATTGAAAAACATCATGTTATTCATATACCAGAAATGTTTGAAGCTACTGACTGAATGAAAGGAGCTGGCATCTCACTCTCTTTGAATCTTCTTTATCATGCTAAGAGGAGCAGGAAAAAGCAAAAAATTTCAGAATTGCACCTTGCAATGCGGAGAAATTACTGTTTGTGCATTTACAATATTCATTGATTTTTACCATTGAAAAACGTCCAGAAATGATTGAGGCTACTGACTGAACGAAAGGAGCTGGCATCTCACTCTCTTTGAATCTTCTTTAACATGCTAAGAGGAGCAGGAAAAAGCAAAAAATTTCAGAATTGCACCTTGCAATGCGGAGAAATTACTGTTTGTGCATTTACAATATTCATTGATTTTTGCCATTGAAAAACATCATGTTATTCATATACCAGAAATGTTTGAAGCTACTGACTGAATGAAAGGAGCTGGCATCTCACTCTCTTTGAATCTTCTTTATCATGCTAAGAGGAGCAGGAAAAAACAAAAAATTTCAGAATTGCACCTTGCAATGCGGAGAAATTACTGTTTGTGCATTTACAATATTCATTGATTTTTGCCATTGAAAAACATCATGTTATTCATATACCAGAAATGTTTGAAGCTACTGACTGAATGAAAGGAGCTGGCATCTCACTCTCTTTGAATCTTCTTTATCATGCTAAGAGGAGCAGGAAAAAGCAAAAAATTTCAGAATTGCACCTTGCAATGCGGAGAAATTACAGTTTGTGCATTTACAATATTCATTGATTTTTGCCATTGAAAAACGTCCAGAAATGATTGAAGCTACTGACTGAATGAAAGGAGCTGGCATCTCACTCTCTTTGAATCTTCTTTATCATGCTAAGAGGAGCAGGAAAAAGCAAAAAATTTCAGAATTGCACCTTGCAATGCGGAGAAATTACTGTTTGTGCATTTACAATATTCATTGATTTTTGCCATTGAAAAACGTCCAGAAATGATTGAAGCTACTGACTGATTGAAAGGAGCTGGCATCTCACTCTCTTTGAATCTTCTTTATCATGCTAAGAGGAGCAGGAAAAAGCAAAAAATTTCAGAATTGCTCCTTGCAATGCGGAGAAATTACTGTTTGTGCATTTACAATATTCATTGATTTTTGCCATTGAAAAACATGTTATTCATATACCAGAAATGTTTGAAGCTACTGACTGAATGAAAGGAGCTGGCACCTCACTCTCTTTGAATCTTCTTTATCATGCTAAGAGGAGCAGGAAAAAGCAAAAAATTTCAGAATTGCACCTTGCAATGCGGAGAAATTACTGTTTGTGCATTTACAATATTCATTGATTTTTGCCATTGAAAAACGTCCAGAAATGATTGAAGCTACTGACTGAATGAAAGGAGCTGGCATCTCACTCTCTTTGAATCTTCTTTATCATGCTAAGAGGAGCAGGAAAAAGCAAAAAATTTCAGAATTGCACCTTGCAATGCGGAGAAATTACTGTTTGTGCATTTACAATATTCATTGATTTTTGCCATTGAAAAACGTTCAGAAATGATTGAAGCTACTGACTGAATGAAAGGAGCTGGCATCTCACTCTCTTTGAATCTTCTTTATCATGCTAAGAGGAGCAGGAAAAAGCAAAAAATTTCAGAATTGCACCTTGCAATGCGGAGAAATTACTGTTTGTGCATTTACAATATTCATTGATTTTTGCCATTGAAAAACATCATGTTATTCATATACCAGAAATGTTTGAAGCTACTGACTGAATGAAAGGAGCTGGCATCTCACTCTCTTTGAATCTTCTTTATCATGCTAAGAGGAGCAGGAAAAAGCAAAAAATTTCATAATTGCACCTTGCAATGCGGAGAAATTACTGTTTGTGCATTTACAATATTCATTGATTTTTGCCATTGAAAAACGTCCAGAAATGATTGAAGCTACTGACTGAATGAAAGGAGCTGGCATCTCACTCTCTTTGAATCATGTTTTTCATGCTAAGAGGAGCAGGAAAAAGCAAAAAATTTCAGAATTGCACCTTGCAATGCGGAGAAATTACTGTTTGTGCATTTACAATATTCATTGATTTTTGCCATTGAAAAACGTCCAGAAATTATTGAAGCTACTGACTGAATGAAAGGAGCTGGCATCTCACTCTCTTTGAATCTTCTTTATCATGCTAAGAGGAGCAGGAAAAGGCAAAAAATTTCAGAATTGCACCTTGCAATGCGGAGAAATTACTGTTTGTGCATTTACAATATTCATTGATTTTTGCCATTGAAAAACATCATGTTATTCATATACCAGAAATGATTGAAGCTACTGACTGAATGAAAGGAGCTGGCATCTCACTCTCTTTGAATCTTCTTTATCATGCTAAGAGGAGCAGGAAAAAGTAAAAAATTTCAGAATTGCACAATGCAATGCGGAGAAATTACTGTTTGTGCATTTATAATATTCAATGATTTTTGCCATTGAAAAACGTCCAGAAATGATTGAAGCTACTGACTGAACGAAAGGAGCTGGCATCTCACTCTCTTTGAATCTTCTTTATCATGCTAAGAGGAGCAGGAAAAAGCAAAAAATTTCAGAATTGCACCTTGCAATGCGGAGAAATTACTGTTTGTGCATTTACAATATTCATTGATTTTTGCCATTGAAAAACATCATGTTATTCATATACCAGAAATGTTTGAAGCTACTGACTGAATGAAAGGAGCTGGCATCTCACTCTCTTTGAATCTTCTTTATCATGCTAAGTGGAGCAGGAAAAAGCAAAAAATTTCAGAATTGCAACTTGCAATGCGGAGAAATTACTGTTTGTGCATTTACAATATTCATTGATTTTTGCCATTGAAAAACGTCCAGAAATGATTGAAGCTACTGACTGAATGAAAGGAGCTGGCATCTCACTCTCTTTGAATCTTCTTTATCATGCTAAGAGGAGCAGGTAAAAGCAAAAAATTTCAGAATTGCACCTTGCAATGCGGAGAAATTACTGTTTGTGCATTTACAATATTCATTGATTTTTGCCATTGAAAAACGTCCAGAAATGATTGAAGCTACTGACTGAATGAAAGGAGCTGGCATCTCACTCTCTTTGAATCTTCTTTATCATGCTAAGAGGAGCAGGAAAAAGCAAAAAATTTCAGAATTGCACCTTGCAATGCGGAGAAATTACTGTTTGTGCATTTACAATATTCATTGATTTTTACCATTGAAAAACGTCCAGAAATGATTGAGGCTACTGACTGAACGAAAGGAGCTGGCATCTCACTCTCTTTGAATCTTCTTTAACATGCTAAGAGGAGCAGGAAAAAGCAAAAAATTTCAGAATTGCACCTTGCAATGCGGAGAAATTACTGTTTGTGCATTTACAATATTCATTGATTTTTGCCATTGAAAAACATCATGTTATTCATATACCAGAAATGTTTGAAGCTACTGACTGAATGAAAGGAGCTGGCATCTCACTCTCTTTGAATCTTCTTTATCATGCTAAGAGGAGCAGGAAAAAACAAAAAATTTCAGAATTGCACCTTGCAATGCGGAGAAATTACTGTTTGTGCATTTACAATATTCATTGATTTTTGCCATTGAAAAACATCATGTTATTCATATACCAGAAATGTTTGAAGCTACTGACTGAATGAAAGGAGCTGGCATCTCACTCTCTTTGAATCTTCTTTATCATGCTAAGAGGAGCAGGAAAAAGCAAAAAATTTCAGAATTGCACCTTGCAATGCGGAGAAATTACAGTTTGTGCATTTACAATATTCATTGATTTTTGCCATTGAAAAACGTCCAGAAATGATTGAAGCTACTGACTGAATGAAAGGAGCTGGCATCTCACTCTCTTTGAATCTTCTTTATCATGCTAAGAGGAGCAGGAAAAAGCAAAAAATTTCAGAATTGCACCTTGCAATGCGGAGAAATTACTGTTTGTGCATTTACAATATTCATTGATTTTTGCCATTGAAAAACGTCCAGAAATGATTGAAGCTACTGACTGAATGAAAGGAGCTGGCATCTCACTCTCTTTGAATCTTCTTTATCATGCTAAGAGGAGCAGGAAAAAGCAAAAAATTTCAGAATTGCTCCTTGCAATGCGGAGAAATTACTGTTTGTGCATTTACAATATTCATTGATTTTTGCCATTGAAAAACATGTTATTCATATACCAGAAATGTTTGAAGCTACTGACTGAATGAAAGGAGCTGGCACCTCACTCTCTTTGAATCTTCTTTATCATGCTAAGAGGAGCAGGAAAAAGCAAAAAATTTCAGAATTGCACCTTGCAATGCGGAGAAATTACTGTTTGTGCATTTACAATATTCATTGATTTTTGCCATTGAAAAACGTCCAGAAATGATTGAAGCTACTGACTGCATGAAAGGAGCTGGCATCTCACTCTCTTTGAATCTTCTTTATCATGCTAAGAGGAGCAGGAAAAAGCAAAAAATTTCAGAATTGCACCTTGCAATGCGGAGAAATTACTGTTTGTGCATTTACAATATTCATTGATTTTTGCCATTGAAAAACGTTCAGAAATGATTGAAGCTACTGACTGAATGAAAGGAGCTGGCATCTCACTCTCTTTGAATCTTCTTTATCATGCTAAGAGGAGCAGGAAAAAGCAAAAAATTTCAGAATTGCGCCTTGCAATGCGGAGAAATTAGTGTTTGTGCATTTACAAAATTCATTGATTTTTGCCATTGAAAAACATCATGTTATTCATTTACCAGAAATGATTGAAGCTACTGACTGAATGAAAGGAGCTGGCATCTCACTCTCTTTGAAACTTCTTTATCATGCTAAGAGGAGCAGGAAAAAGCAAAAAATTTCAGAATTGCACCTTGCAATGCGGAGAAATTACTGTTTGTGCATTTACAATATTCATTGATTTTTGCCATTGAAAAACGTCCAGAAATGATTGAAGCTACTGACTGAATGAAAGGAGCTGGCATCTCACTCTCTTTGAATCTTCTTTATCATGCTAAGAGGAGCAGGAAAAAGCAAAAAATTTCAGAATTGCACCTTGCAATGCGGAGAAATTACTGTTTGTGCATTTACAATATTCATTGATTTTTACCATTGAAAAACGTCCAGAAATGATTGAAGCTACTGACTGAATGAAAGTAGCTGGCATCTCACTCTCTTTGAATCTTCTTTATCATGCTAAGAGGAGCAGGAAAAAGCAAAAAATTTCAGACTTGCACCTTGCAATGCGGAGAAATTACTGTTTGTGCATTTACAATATTCATTGATTTTTGCCATTGAAAAACATCATGTTATTCATATACCAGAAATGTTTGAAGCTACTGACTGAATGAAAGGAGCTGGCATCTCACTCTCTTTGAATCTTCTTTATCATGCTAAGAGGAGCAGGAAAAAGCAAAAAATTTCAGAATTGCACCTTGCAATGCGGAGAAATTACTGTTTGTGCATTTACAATATTCATTGATTTTTGCCATTGAAAAACGTCCAGAAATGATTGAAGCTACTGACTGAATGAAAGGAGCTGGCATCTCACTCTCTTTGAATCTTCTTTATCATGCTAAGAGGAGCAGGAAAAAGCAAAAAATTTCAGAATTGCACCTTACAATGCGGAGAAATTACAGTTTGTGCATTTACAATATTCATTGATTTTTGCCATTGAAAAACGTCCAGAAATGATTGAAGCTACTGACTGAATGAAAGGAGCTGGCATCTCACTCTCTTTGAATCTTCTTTATCATGCTAAGAGGAGCAGGAAAAAGCAAAAAATTTCAGAATTGCACCTTGCAATGCGGAGAAATTACTGTTTGTGCATTTACAATATTCATTGATTTTTGCCATTGAAAAACGTCCAGAAATGATTGAAGCTACTGACTGAATGAAAGGAGCTGGCATCTCACTCTCTTTGAATCTTCTTTATCATGCTAAGAGGAGCAGGAAAAAGCAAAAAATTTCAGAATTGCACCTTGCAATGCGGAGAAATTACTGTTTGTGCATTTACAATATTCATTGATTTTTGCCATTGAAAAACATCATGTTATTCATATACCAGAAATGTTTGAAGCTACTGACTGAATGAAAGGAGCTGGCATCTCACTCTCTTTGAATCTTCTTTATCATGCTAAGAGGAGCAGGAAAAAGCAAAAAATTTCAGAATTGCACCTTGCAATGCGGAGAAATTACTGTTTGTGCAATTACAATATTCATTGATTTTTGCCATTGAAAAACGTCCAGAAATGATTGAAGCTACTGACTGAATGAAAGGAGCTGGCATCTCACTCTCTATGAATCTTCTTTATCATGCTAAGAGGAGCAGGAAAAGCAAAAAATTTCAGAATTGCACCTTGCAATGCGAAGAAATTACAGTTTGTGCATTTACAATATTCATTGACTTTTGCCATTGAAAAACATCCAGAAATGATTGAAGCTACTGACTGAATGAAAGGAGCTGGCATCTCACTCTCTTTGAATCTTCTTTATCATGCTAAGCGGAGCAGGAAAAAGCAAAAAATTTCAGAATTGCACCTTGCAATGCGGAGAAATTACTGTTTGTGCATTTACAATATTCATTGATTTTTGCCATTGAAAAACGTCCAGAAATGATTGAAGCTACTGACTGAATGAAAGGAGCTGGCATCTCACTCTCTTTGAATCTTCTTTATCATGCTAAGAGGAGCAGGAAAAAGCAAAAAATTTCAGAATTGCGCCTTGCAATGCGGAGAAATTACTGTTTGTGCATTTACAAAATTCATTGATTTTTGCCATTGAAAAACATCATGGTATTCATTTACCAGAAATGATTGAAGCTACTGACTGAATGAAAGGAGCTGGCATCTCACTCTCTTTGAATATTCTTTATCATGCTAAGAGGAGCAGGAAAAAGCAAAACATTTCAGAATTGCACCTTGCAATGCGAAGAAATTACTGTTTGTGCATTTACAATATTCATTGATTTTTGCCATTGAAAAACGTCCAGAAATGATTGAAGCTACTGACTGAATGAAAGTAGCTGGCATCTCACTCTCTTTGAATCTTCTTTATCATGCTAAGAGGAGCAGGAAAAAGCAAAAAATTTCAGACTTGCACCTTGCAATGCGGAGAAATTACTGTTTGTGCATTTACAATATTCATTGATTTTTGCCATTGAAAAACATCATGTTATTCATATACCAGAAATGTTTGAAGCTACTGACTGAATGAAAGGAGCTGGCATCTCACTCTCTTTGAATCTTCTTTATCATGCTAAGAGGAGCAGGAAAAAGCAAAAAATTTCAGAATTGCACCTTGCAATGCGGAGAAATTACTGTTTGTGCATTTACAATATTCATTGATTTTTGCCATTGAAAAACGTCCAGAAATGATTGAAGCTACTGACTGAATGAAAGGAGCTGGCATCTCACTCTCTTTGAATCTTCTTTATCATGCTAAGAGGAGCAGGAAAAAGCAAAAAATTTCAGAATTGCACCTTACAATGCGGAGAAATTACAGTTTGTGCATTTACAATATTCATTGATTTTTGCCATTGAAAAACGTCTAGAAATGATTGAAGCTACTGACTGAATGAAAGGAGCTGGCATCTCACTCTCTTTGAATCTTCTTTATCAAGTTAAGAGGAGCAGGAAAAAGCAAAAAATTTCAGAATTGCACCTTGCAATGCGGAGAAATTACTCTTTGTGCATTTACAATATTCATTGATTTTTGCCATTGAAAAACATGTTATTCATATACCAGAAATGTTTGAAGCTACTGACTGAATGAAAGGAGCTGGAACCTCACTCTCTTTGAATCTTCTTTATCATGCTAAGAGGAGCAGGAAAAAGCAAAAAATTTCAGAATTGCACCTTGCAATGCGGAGAAATTACTGTTTGTACATTTACAATATTCATTGATTTTTGCCATTGAAAAACGTCCAGAAATGATTGAAGCTACTGACTGAATGAAAGGAGCTGGCATCTCACTCACTTTGAATCTTCTTTATCATGCTAAGAGGAGCAGGAAAAAGCAAAAAATTTCAGAATTGCACCTTGCAATGCGGAGAAATTACTGTTTGTGCATTTACAAAATTCATTGATTTTTGCCATTGAAAAACATCATGTTATTCATTTACCAGAAATGATTGAAGCTACTGACTGAATGAAAGGAGCTGGCATCTCACTCTCTTTGAATCTTCTTTATCATGCTAAGAGGAGCAGGAAAAAGCAAAAAATTTCAGAATTGCACCTTGCAATGCGGAGAAATTACTGTTTGTGCATTTACAATATTCATTGATTTTTGCCATTGAAAAACGTCCAGAAATGATTGAAGCTACTGACTGAATGAAAGGAGCTGGCATCTCACTCTCTTTGAATCTTCTTTATCATGCTAAGAGGAGCGGGAAAAAGCAAAAAATTTCAGAATTGCACCTTGCAATGCGGAGAAATTACTGTTTGTGCATTTACAATATTCATTGATTTTTGCCATTGAAAAACATCATGTTATTCATATACCAGAAATATTTGAAGCTACTGACTGAATGAAAGGAGCTGGCATCTCACTCTCTTTGAATCTTCTTTATCATGCTAAGAGGAGCAGGAAAAAGCAAAAAATTTCAGAATTGCACCTTGCAATGCGGAGAAATTACTGTTTGTGCATTTACAATATTCATTGATTTTTGCCATTGAAAAACATCATGTTATTCATATACCAGAAATGTTTGAAGCTACTGACTGAATGAAAGGAGCTGGCATCTCACTCTCTTTGAATCTTCTTTATCATGCTAAGAGGAGCAGGAAAAAGCAAAAAATTTCAGAATTGCACCTTGCAATGCGGAGAAATTACTGTTTGTGCATTTACAATATTCATTGATTTTTGCCATTGAAAAACGTCCAGAAATGATTGAAGCTACTGACTGAATGAAAGGAGCTAGCATCTCACTCTCTTTGAATCTTCTTTATCATGCTAAGAGGAGCAGGAAAAAGCAAAAAATTTCAGAATTGCACCTTACAATGCGGAGAAATTACAGTTTGTGCATTTACAATATTCATTGATTTTTGCCATTGAAAAACGTCCAGAAATGATTGAAGCTACTGACTGAATGAAAGGAGCTGGCATCTCACTCTCTTTGAATCTTCTTTATCATGCTAAGAGGAGCAGGAAAAAGCAAAAAATTTCAGAATTGCACCTTACAATGCGGAGAAATTACAGTTTGTGCATTTACAATATTCATTGATTTTTGCCATTGAAAAACGTCCAGAAATGATTGAAGCTACTGACTGAATGAAAGGAGCTGGCATCTCACTCTCTTTGAATCTTCTTTATCATGCTAAGAGGAGCAGGAAAAAGCAAAAAATTTCAGAATTGCACCTTGCAATGCGGAGAAATTACTGTTTGTGCATTTACAATATTCATTGATTTTTGCCATTGAAAAACGTCCAGAAATGATTGAAGCTACTGACTGAATGAAAGGAGCTGGCATCTCACTCTCTTTGAATTTTCTTTATCATGCTAAGAGGAGCAGGAAAAAGCAAAAAATTTCAGATTTGCACCTTGCAATGCGGAGAAATTACTGTTTGTGCATTTACAATATTCATTGATTTTTGCCATTGAAAAACATGTTATTCATATACCAGAAATGTTTGAAGCTACTGACTGAATGAAAGGAGCTGGCACCTCACTCTCTTTGAATCTTCTTTATCATGCTAAGAGGAGCAGGATAAAGCAAAAAATTTCAGAATTGCACCTTGCAATGCCGAGAAATTACTGTTTGTGCATTTACAATATTCATTGATTTTTGCCATTGAAAAACGTCCAGAAATGATTGAAGCTACTGACTGAATGAAAGGAGCTGGCATCTCACTCTCTTTGAATCTTCTTTATCATGCTAAGAGGAGCTGGAAAAAGCAAAAAATTTCAGAATTGCACCTTGCAATGCGGAGAAATTACTGTTTGTGCATTTACAATATTCATTAATTTTTGCCATTGAAAAACATCATGTTATTCATATACCAGAAATGTTTGAAGCTACTGACTGAATGAAAGGAGCTGGCATCTCACTCTCTTTGAATCTTCTTTATCATGCTAAGAGGAGCAGGAAAAAGCAAAAAATTTCAGAATTGCACCTTGCAATGCGGAGAAATTACTGTTTGTGCATTTACAATATTCATTGATTTTTGCCATTGAAAAACGTCCAGAAATGATTGAAGCTACTGACTGAATGAAAGGAGCTGGCATCTCACTCTCTTTGAATCTTCTTTATCATGCTAAGAGGAGCAGGAAAAAGCAAAAAATTTCAGAATTGCACCTTGCAATGCGGAGAAATTACAGTTTGTGCATTTACAATATTCATTGATTTTTGCCATTGAAAAACGTCCAGAAATGATTGAAGCTACTGACTGAATGAAAGGAGCTGGCATCTCACTCTCTTTGAATCTTCTTTATCATGCTAAGAGGAGCAGGAAAAAGCAAAAAATTTCAGAATTGCTCCTTGCAATGCGGAGAAATTACTGTTTGTGCATTTACAATATTCATTGATTTTTGCCATTGAAAAACATGTTATTCATATACCAGAAATGTTTGAAGCTACTGACTGAATGAAAGGAGCTGGCATCTCACTCTCTTTGAATCTTCTTTATCATGCTAAGAGGAGCAGGAAAAAGCAAAAAATTTCAGAATTGCACCTTGCAATGCGGAGAAATTTCTGTTTGTGCATTTACAATATTCATTGATTTTTGCCATTGAAAAACGTCCAGAAATGATTGAAGCTACTGACTGAATGAAAGGAGCTGGCATCTCACTCTCTTTGAATCTTCTTTATCATGCTAAGGGGAGCAGGAAAAAGCAAAAAATTTCAGAATTGCACCTTGCAATGCGGAGAAATTACTGTTTGTGCATTTACAATATTCATTGATTTTTGCCATTGAAAAACGTCCAGAAATGATTGAAGCTACTGACTGAATGAAAGGAGCTGGCATCTCACTCTCTTTGAATCTTCTTTATCATGCTAAGAGGAGCAGGAAAAAGCAAAAAATTTCAGAATTGCACCTTACAATGCGGAGAAATTACAGTTTGTGCATTTACAATATTCATTGATTTTTGCCATTGAAAAACGTCCAGAAATGATTGAAGCTACTGACTGAATGAAAGGAGCTGGCACCTCACTCTCTTTGAATCTTCTTTATCATGCTAAGAGGAGCAGGAAAAAGCAAAAAATTTCAGAATTGCACCTTGCAATGCGGAGAAATTACTGTTTGTGCATTTACAATATTCATTGATTTTTGCCATTGAAAAACGTCCAGAAATGATTGAAGCTACTGACTGAATGAAAGGAGCTGGCATCTCACTCTCTTTGAATCTTCTTTATCATGCTAAGAGGAGCAGGAAAAAGCAAAAAATTTCAGAATTGCACCTTGCAATGCGGAGAAATTACTGTTTGTGCATTTACAATATTCATTGATTTTTGCCATTGAAAAACATCATGTTATTCATATACCAGAAATGTTTGAAGCTACTGATTGAATGAAAGGAGCTGGCATCTCACTCTCTTTGAATCTTCTTTATCATGCTAAGAGGAGCAGGAAAAAGCAAAAAATTTCAGAATTGCACCTTGCAATGCGGAGAAATTACTGTTTGTGCATTTACAATATTCATTGATTTTTGCCATTGAAAAACGTCCAGAAATGATTGAAGCTACTGACTGAATGAAAAGAGCTGGCATCTCACTCTCTTTGAATCTTCTTTATCATGCTAAGAGGAGCAGGAAAAAGCAAAAAATTTCAGAATTGCACCTTGCAATGCGGAGAAATTACAGTTTGTGCATTTACAATATTCATTGATTTTTGCCATTGAAAAACGTCCAGAAATGATTGAAGCTACTGACTGAATGAAAGGAGCTGGCATCTCACTCTCTTTGAATCTTCTTTATCAAGCTAACAGGAGCAGGAAAAAGCAAAAAATTTCAGAATTGCTCCTTGCAATGCGGAGAAATTACTGTTTGTGCATTTACAATATTCATTGATTTTTGCCATTGAAAAACATGTTATTCATATACCAGAAATGTTTGAAGCTACTGACTGAATGAAAGGAGCTGGCACCTCACTCTCTTTGAATCTTCTTTATCATGCTAAGAGGAGCAGGAAAAAGCAAAAATTTCAGAATTGCACCTTGCAATGCGGAGAAATTACTGTTTGTGCATTTACAATATTCATTGATTTTTGCCATTGAAAAACGTCCAGAAATGATTGAAGCTACTGACTGAATGAAAGGAGCTGGCATCTCACTCTCTTTGAATCTTCTTTATCATGCTAAGAGGAGCAGGAAAAAGCAAAAAATTTCAGAATTGCACCTTGCAATGCGGAGAAATTACTGTTTGTGCATTTACAATATTCATTGATTTTTGCCATTGAAAAACGTCCAGAAATGATTGAAGCTACTGACTGAATGAAAGGAGCTGGCATCTCACTCTCTTTGAATCTTCTTTATCATGCTAAGAGGAGCAGGAAAAAGCAAAAAATTTCAGAATTGCACCTTGCAATGAAGGGAAATAACTGTTTGTGCATTTACAATATTCATTGATTTTTGCCATTGAAAAACGTTATTCATATACCAGAAATGTTTGAAGCTACTGACTGAATGAAAGGAGCTGGCATCTCACTCTCTTTGAATCTTCTTTATCATGCTAAGAGGAGCAGGAATAAGCAAAAAATTTCAGAATTGCACCTTGCAATGCGGAAAAATTACTGTTTGTGCATTTACAATATTCATTGATTTTTGCCATTGAAAAACGTCCAGAAATGATTGAAGCTACTGACTGAATGAAAGGAGCTGGCATCTCACTCTCTTTGAATCTTCTTTATCATGCTAAGAGGAGCAGGAAAAAGCAAAAAATTTTTGAATTGCACCTTGCAATGCGGAGAAATTACTGTTTGTGCATTTACAATATTCATTGATTTTTGCCATTGAAAAACGTCCAGAAATGATTGAAGCTACTGACTGAATGAAAGGAGCTGGCATCTCACTCTCTTTGAATCTTCTTTATCATGCTAAGAGGAGCTGGAAAAAGCAAAAAATTTCAGAATTGCACCTTGCAATGCGGAGAAATTACTGTTTGTGCATTTACAATATTCATTAATTTTTGCCATTGAAAAACATCATGTTATTCATATACCAGAAATGTTTGAAGCTACTGACTGAATGAAAGGAGCTGGCATCTCACTCTCTTTGAATCTTCTTTATCATGCTAAGAGGAGCAGGAAAAAGCAAAAAATTTCAGAATTGCACCTTGCAATGCGGAGAAATTACTGTTTGTGCATTTACAATATTCATTGATTTTTGCCATTGAAAAACGTCCAGAAATGATTGAAGCTACTGACTGAATGAAAGGAGCTGGCATCTCACTCTCTTTGAATCTTCTTTATCATGCTAAGAGGAGCAGGAAAAAGCAAAAAATTTCAGAATTGCACCTTGCAATGCGGAGAAATTACAGTTTGTGCATTTACAATATTCATTGATTTTTGCCATTGAAAAACGTCCAGAAATGATTGAAGCTACTGACTGAATGAAAGGAGCTGGCATCTCACTCTCTTTGAATCTTCTTTATCATGCTAAGAGGAGCAGGAAAAAGCAAAAAATTTCAGAATTGCTCCTTGCAATGCGGAGAAATTACTGTTTGTGCATTTACAATATTCATTGATTTTTGCCATTGAAAAACATGTTATTCATATACCAGAAATGTTTGAAGCTACTGACTGAATGAAAGGAGCTGGCATCTCACTCTCTTTGAATCTTCTTTATCATGCTAAGAGGAGCAGGAAAAAGCAAAAAATTTCAGAATTGCACCTTGCAATGCGGAGAAATTTCTGTTTGTGCATTTACAATATTCATTGATTTTTGCCATTGAAAAACGTCCAGAAATGATTGAAGCTACTGACTGAATGAAAGGAGCTGGCATCTCACTCTCTTTGAATCTTCTTTATCATGCTAAGGGGAGCAGGAAAAAGCAAAAAATTTCAGAATTGCACCTTGCAATGCGGAGAAATTACTGTTTGTGCATTTACAATATTCATTGATTTTTGCCATTGAAAAACGTCCAGAAATGATTGAAGCTACTGACTGAATGAAAGGAGCTGGCATCTCACTCTCTTTGAATCTTCTTTATCATGCTAAGAGGAGCAGGAAAAAGCAAAAAATTTCAGAATTGCACCTTACAATGCGGAGAAATTACAGTTTGTGCATTTACAATATTCATTGATTTTTGCCATTGAAAAACGTCCAGAAATGATTGAAGCTACTGACTGAATGAAAGGAGCTGGCATCTCACTCTCTTTGAATCTTCTTTATCATGCTAAGAGGAGCAGGAAAAAGCAAAAAATTTCAGAATTGCACCTTGCAATGCGGAGAAATTACTGTTTGTGCATTTACAATATTCATTGATTTTTGCCATTGAAAAACGTCCAGAAATGATTGAAGCTACTGACTGAATGAAAGGAGCTGGCATCTCACTCTCTTTGAATCTTCTTTATCATGCTAAGAGGAGCAGGAAAAAGCAAAAAATTTCAGAATTGCACCTTGCAATGCGGAGAAATTACTGTTTGTGCATTTACAATATTCATTGATTTTTGCCATTGAAAAACATCATGTTATTCATATACCAGAAATGTTTGAAGCTACTGATTGAATGAAAGGAGCTGGCATCTCACTCTCTTTGAATCTTCTTTATCATGCTAAGAGGAGCAGGAAAAAGCAAAAAATTTCAGAATTGCACCTTGCAATGCGGAGAAATTACTGTTTGTGCATTTACAATATTCATTGATTTTTGCCATTGAAAAACGTCCAGAAATGATTGAAGCTACTGACTGAATGAAAAGAGCTGGCATCTCACTCTCTTTGAATCTTCTTTATCATGCTAAGAGGAGCAGGAAAAAGCAAAAAATTTCAGAATTGCACCTTGCAATGCGGAGAAATTACAGTTTGTGCATTTACAATATTCATTGATTTTTGCCATTGAAAAACGTCCAGAAATGATTGAAGCTACTGACTGAATGAAAGGAGCTGGCATCTCACTCTCTTTGAATCTTCTTTATCAAGCTAACAGGAGCAGGAAAAAGCAAAAAATTTCAGAATTGCTCCTTGCAATGCGGAGAAATTACTGTTTGTGCATTTACAATATTCATTGATTTTTGCCATTGAAAAACATGTTATTCATATACCAGAAATGTTTGAAGCTACTGACTGAATGAAAGGAGCTGGCACCTCACTCTCTTTGAATCTTCTTTATCATGCTAAGAGGAGCAGGAAAAAGCAAAAATTTCAGAATTGCACCTTGCAATGCGGAGAAATTACTGTTTGTGCATTTACAATATTCATTGATTTTTGCCATTGAAAAACGTCCAGAAATGATTGAAGCTACTGACTGAATGAAAGGAGCTGGCATCTCACTCTCTTTGAATCTTCTTTATCATGCTAAGAGGAGCAGGAAAAAGCAAAAAATTTCAGAATTGCACCTTGCAATGCGGAGAAATTACTGTTTGTGCATTTACAATATTCATTGATTTTTGCCATTGAAAAACGTCCAGAAATGATTGAAGCTACTGACTGAATGAAAGGAGCTGGCATCTCACTCTCTTTGAATCTTCTTTATCATGCTAAGAGGAGCAGGAAAAAGCAAAAAATTTCAGAATTGCACCTTGCAATGAAGGGAAATAACTGTTTGTGCATTTACAATATTCATTGATTTTTGCCATTGAAAAACGTTATTCATATACCAGAAATGTTTGAAGCTACTGACTGAATGAAAGGAGCTGGCATCTCACTCTCTTTGAATCTTCTTTATCATGCTAAGAGGAGCAGGAATAAGCAAAAAATTTCAGAATTGCACCTTGCAATGCGGAAAAATTACTGTTTGTGCATTTACAATATTCATTGATTTTTGCCATTGAAAAACGTCCAGAAATGATTGAAGCTACTGACTGAATGAAAGGAGCTGGCATCTCACTCTCTTTGAATCTTCTTTATCATGCTAAGAGGAGCAGGAAAAAGCAAAAAATTTTTGAATTGCACCTTGCAATGCGGAGAAATTACTGTTTGTGCATTTACAATATTCATTGATTTTTGCCATTGAAAAACGTCCAGAAATGATTGAAGCTACTGACTGAATGAAAGGAGCTGGCATCTCACTCTCTTTGAATCTTCTTTATCATGCTAAGAGGAGCAGGAAAAAGCAAAAAATTTCAGAATTGCACCTTGCAATGCGGAGAAATTACTGTTTGTGCATTTACAATATTCATTGATTTTTGCCATTGAAAAACATCATGTTATTCATATACCAGAAATGTTTGAAGCTACTGATTGAATGAAAGGAGCTGGCATCTCACTCTCTTTGAATCTTCTTTATCATGCTAAGAGGAGCAGGAAAAAGCAAAAAATTTCAGAATTGCACCTTGCAATGCGGAGAAATTACTGTTTGTGCATTTACAATATTCATTGATTTTTGCCATTGAAAAACGTCCAGAAATGATTGAAGCTACTGACTGAATGAAAAGAGCTGGCATCTCACTCTCTTTGAATCTTCTTTATCATGCTAAGAGGAGCAGGAAAAAGCAAAAAATTTCAGAATTGCACCTTGCAATGCGGAGAAATTACAGTTTGTGCATTTACAATATTCATTGATTTTTGCCATTGAAAAACGTCCAGAAATGATTGAAGCTACTGACTGAATGAAAGGAGCTGGCATCTCACTCTCTTTGAATCTTCTTTATCATGCTAAGAGGAGCAGGAAAAAGCAAAAAATTTCAGAATTGCTCCTTGCAATGCGGAGAAATTACTGTTTGTGCATTTACAATATTCATTGATTTTTGCCATTGAAAAACATGTTATTCATATACCAGAAATGTTTGAAGCTACTGACTGAATGAAAGGAGCTGGCACCTCACTCTCTTTGAATCTTCTTTATCATGCTAAGAGGAGCAGGAAAAAGCAAAAATTTCAGAATTGCACCTTGCAATGCGGAGAAATTACTGTTTGTGCATTTACAATATTCATTGATTTTTGCCATTGAAAACCGTCCAGAAATGATTGAAGCTACTGACTGAATGAAAGGAGCTGGCATCTCACTCTCTTTGAATCTTCTTTATCATGCTAAGAGGAGCAGGAAAAAGCAAAAAATTTCAGAATTGCACCTTGCAATGCGGAGAAATTACTGTTTGTGCATTTACAATATTCATTGATTTTTGCCATTGAAAAACGTCCAGAAATGATTGAAGCTACTGACTGAATGAAAGGAGCTGGCATCTCACTCTCTTTGAATCTTCTTTATCATGCTAAGAGGAGCAGGAAAAAGCAAAAAATTTCAGAATTGCACCTTGCAATGCGGAGAAATTACTGTTTGTGCATTTACAATATTCATTGATTTTTGCCATTGAAAAACGTCCAGAAATGATTGAAGCTACTGACTGAATGAAAGGAGCTGGCATCTCACTCTCTTTGAATCTTCTTTATCATGCTAAGAGGAGCAGGAAAAAGCAAAAAATTTCAGAATTGCACCTTGCAATGCGGAGAAATAACTGTTTGTGCATTTACAATATTCATTGATTTTTGCCATTGAAAAACGTTATTCATATACCAGAAATGTTTGAAGCTACTGACTGAATGAAAGGAGCTGGCACCTCACTCTCTTTGAATCTTCTTTATCATGCTAAGAGGAGCAGGAATAAGCAAAAAATTTCAGAATTGCACCTTGCAATGCGGAAAAATTACTGTTTGTGCATTTACAATATTCATTGATTTTTGCCATTGAAAAACGTCCAGAAATGATTGAAGCTACTGACTGAATGAAAGGAGCTGGCATCTCACTCTCTTTGAATCTTCTTTATCATGCTAAGAGGAGCAGGAAAAAGCAAAAAATTTCAGAATTGCACCTTGCAATGCGGAGAAAATACTGTTTGTGCATTTACAATATTCATTGATTTTTGCCATTGAAAAACGTCCAGAAATGATTGAAGCTACTGACTGATTTAAAGGAGCTGGCATCTCACTCTCTTTGAATCTTCTTTATCATGCTAAGAGGAGCAGGAAAAAGCAAAAAATTTCAGAATTGCGCCTTGCAATGCGGAGAAATTACTGTTTGTGCATTTACAAAATTCATTGATTTTTGCCATTGAAAAACATCATGTTATTCATTTACCAGAAATGATTGAAGCTACTGACTGAATGTAAGGAGCTGGCATCTCACTCTCTTTGAATCTTCTTTATCATGCTAAGAGGAGCAGGAAAAAGCAAAAAATTTCAGAATTGCACCTTGCAATGCGGAGAAATTACTGTTTGTGCATTTACAATATTCGTTGATTTTTGCCATTGAAAAACGTCCAGAAATGATTGAAGCTACTGACTGAATGAAAGGAGCTGGCATCTCACTCTCTTTGAATCTTCTTTATCATGCTAAGAGGAGCAGGAAAAAGCAAAAAATTTCAGAATTGCACCTTGCAATGCGGAGAAATTACTGTTTGTGCATTTACAATATTCATTGATTTTTGCCATTGAAAAACATCATGTTATTCATATACCAGAAATGATTGAAGCTACTGACTGAATGAAAGGAGCTGGCATCTCACTCTCTTTGAATCTTCTTTATCATGCTAAGAGGAGCAGGAAAAAGTAAAAAATTTCAGAATTGCACCTTGCAATGCGGAGAAATTACTGTTTGTGCATTTACAATATTCAATGATTTTTGCCATTGAAAAACGTCCAGAAATGATTGAAGCTACTGACTGAACGAAAGGAGCTGGCGTCTCACTCTCTTTGAATATTCTTTATCATGCTAAGAGGAGCAGGAAAAAGCAAAAAAATTCAGAATTGCACCTTGCAATGCGGAGAAATTACTGTTTGTGCATTTACAATATTCATTGATTTTTGCCATTGAAAAACATCATGTTATTCATATACCAGAAATGTTTGAAGCTACTGACTGAATAAAAGGAGCTGGCATCTCACTCTATTTGAATCTTTTTTATCATGCTAAGAGGAGCAGGAAAAAGCAAAAAATTTCAGAATTGCACCTTGCAATGCGGAGAAATTACTGTTTGTGCATTTACAATATTCATTGATTTTTGCCATTGAAAAACGTCCAGAAATGATTGAAGCTACTGACTGAATGAAAGGAGCTGGCATCTCACTCTCTTTGAATCTTCTTTATCATGCTAAGAGGAGCAGGAAAAAGCAAAAAATTTCAGAATTGCACCTTGCAATGCGGAGAAATTACTGTTTGTGCATTTACAATATTCATTGATTTTTGCCATTGAAAAACGTCCAGAAATGATTGAAGCTACTGACTGAATGAAAGGAGCTGGCATCTCACTCTCTTTGAATCTTCTTTATCATGCTAAGAGGAGCAGGAAAAAGCAAAAAATTTCAGAATTGCACCTTGCAATGCGGAGAAATTACTGTTTGTGCATTTACAATATTCATTGATTTTTGCCTTTGAAAAACATCATGTTATTCATATACCAGAAATGATTGAAGCTACTGACTGAATGAAAGGAGCTGGCATCTCACTCTCTTTGAATCTTCTTTATCATGCTAAGAGGAGCAGGAAAAAGCAAAAAATTTCAGAATTGCACCTTGCAATGCGGAGAAATTACTGTTTGTGCATTTACAATATTCATTGATTTTTGCAATTGAAAAACGTCCAGAAATGATTGAAGCTACTGACTGAATGAAAGGAGCTGGCTTCTCACTCTCTTTGAATCTTCTTTATCATGCTAAGAGGAGCAGGAAAAAGCAAAAAAATTCAGAATTGCACCTTGCAATGCGGAGAAATTACTGTTTGTGCATTTACAATATTCATTGATTTTTGCCATTGAAAAACGTCCAGAAATGATTGAAGCTACTGACTGAATGAAAGGAGCTGGCATCTCACTCTCTTTGAATCTTGTTTATCATGCTAAGAGGAGCAGGAAAAAGCAAAAAATTTCAGAATTGCACCTTGCAATGCGGAGAAATTACTGTTTGTGCATTTAGAATATTCATTGATTTTTGCCATTGAAAAACGTCCAGAAATGATTGAAGCTACTGACTGAATGAAAGGAGCTGGCATCTCACTCTCTTTGAATCTTCTTTATCATGCTAAGAGGAGCAGGAAAAAGCAAAAAATCTCAGAATTGCACCTTGCAATGCGGAGAAATTACTGTTTGTGCATTTACAATATTCATTGATTTTTGCCATTGAAAAACATCATGTTATTCATATACCAGAAATGATTGAAGCTACTGACTGAATGAAAGGAGCTGGCATCTCACTCTCTTTGAATCTTCTTTATCATGCTAAGAGGAGCAGGAAAAAGTAAAAAATTTCAGAATTGCACCTTGCAATGCGGAGAAATTACTGTTTGTGCATTTACAATATTCAATGATTTTTGCCATTGAAAAACGTCCAGAAATGATTGAAGCTACTGACTGAATGAAAGGAGCTGGCATCTCACTCTCTTTGAATCTTCTTTATCATGCTAAGAGGAGCAGGATAAAGCAAAAAATTTCAGAATTGCACCTTGCAATGCGGAGAAATTACTGTTTGTGCATTTACAATATTCATTGATTTTTGCCATTGAAAAACATCATGTTATTCATATACCAGAAATGTTTGAAGCTACTGACTGAATGAAAGGAGCTGGCATCTCACTCTCCTTGAATCTTCTTTATCATGCTAAGAGGAGCAGGAAAAAGCAAAAAATTTCAGAATTGCACCTTGCAATGCGGAGAAATTACTGTTTGTGCATTTACAATATTCATTGATTTTTGCCATTGAAAAACATCATGTTATTCATATACCAGAAATGTTTGAAGCTACTGACTGAATGAAAGGAGCTGGCATCTCACTCTCTTTGAATCTTCTTTATCATGCTAAGAGGAGCAGGAAAAAGCAAAAAATTTCAGAATTGCACCTTGCAATGCGGAGAAATTACTGTTTGTGCATTTACAATATTCATTGATTTTTGCCATTGAAAAACATCACGTTATTCATATACCAGAAATGATTGAAGCTACTGACTGAATGAAAGGAGCTGGCATCTCACTCTCTTTGAATCTTCTTTATCATGCTAAGAGGAGCAGGAAAAAGCAAAAAATTTCAGAGTTGCACCTTGCAATGCGGAGAAATTACTGTTTGTGCATTTACAATATTCATTGATTTTTGCCATTGAAAAACATCATGTTATTCATATACCAGAAATGTTTGAAGCTACTGACTGAATGAAAGGAGCTGGCATCTCACTCTCTTTGAATCTTCTTTATCATGCTAAGAGGAGCAGGAAAAAGCAAAAAATTTCAGAATTGCACCTTGCAATGCGGAGAAATTACTGTTTGTGCATTTACAATATTCATTGATTTTTGCCATTGAAAAACATCATGTTATTCATATACCAGAAATGTTTGAAGCTACTGACTGAATGAAAGGAGCTGGCATCTCACTCTCTTTGAATCTTCTTTATCATGCTAAGAGGAGCAGGAAAAAGCAAAAAATTTCAGAATTGCACCTTGCAATGCGGAGAAATTACTGTTTGTGCATTTACAATATTCATTGATTTTTGCCATTGAAAAACGTCCAGAAATGATTGAAGCTACTGACTGAATGAAAGGAGCTGGCATCTCACTCTCTTTGAATCTTCTTTATCATGCTAAGAGGAGCAGGAAAAAGCAAAAAATTTCAGAATTGCACCTTACAATGCGGAGAAATTACAGTTTGTGCATTTACAATATTCATTGATTTTTGCCATTGAAAAACGTCCAGAAATGATTGAAGCTACTGACTGAATGAAAGGAGCTGGCATCTCACTCTCTTTGAATCTTCTTTATCATGCTAAGAGGAGCAGGAAAAAGCAAAAAATTTCAGAATTGCACCTTACAATGCGGAGAAATTACAGTTTGTGCATTTACAATATTCATTGATTTTTGCCATTGAAAAACGTCCAGAAATGATTGAAGCTACTGACTGAATGAAAGGAGCTGGCATCTCACTCTCTTTGAATCTTCTTTATCATGCTAAGAGGAGCAGGAAAAAGCAAAAAATTTCAGAATTGCACCTTGCAATGCGGAGAAATTACTGTTTGTGCATTTACAATATTCATTGATTTTTGCCATTGAAAAACGTCCAGAAATGATTGAAGCTACTGACTGAATGAAAGGAGCTGGCATCTCACTCTCTTTGAATTTTCTTTATCATGCTAAGAGGAGCAGGAAAAAGCAAAAAATTTCAGATTTGCACCTTGCAATGCGGAGAAATTACTGTTTGTGCATTTACAATATTCATTGATTTTTGCCATTGAAAAACATGTTATTCATATACCAGAAATGTTTGAAGCTACTGACTGAATGAAAGGAGCTGGCACCTCACTCTCTTTGAATCTTCTTTATCATGCTAAGAGGAGCAGGATAAAGCAAAAAATTTCAGAATTGCACCTTGCAATGCCGAGAAATTACTGTTTGTGCATTTACAATATTCATTGATTTTTGCCATTGAAAAACGTCCAGAAATGATTGAAGCTACTGACTGAATGAAAGGAGCTGGCATCTCACTCTCTTTGAATCTTCTTTATCATGCTAAGAGGAGCTGGAAAAAGCAAAAAATTTCAGAATTGCACCTTGCAATGCGGAGAAATTACTGTTTGTGCATTTACAATATTCATTAATTTTTGCCATTGAAAAACATCATGTTATTCATATACCAGAAATGTTTGAAGCTACTGACTGAATGAAAGGAGCTGGCATCTCACTCTCTTTGAATCTTCTTTATCATGCTAAGAGGAGCAGGAAAAAGCAAAAAATTTCAGAATTGCACCTTGCAATGCAGAGAAATTACTGTTTGTGCATTTACAATATTCATTGATTTTTGCCATTGAAAAACGTCCAGAAATGATTGAAGCTACTGACTGAATGAAAGGAGCTGGCATCTCACTCTCTTTGAATCTTCTTTATCATGCTAAGAGGAGCAGGAAAAAGCAAAAAATTTCAGAATTGCACCTTGCAATGCGGAGAAATTACAGTTTGTGCATTTACAATATTCATTGATTTTTGCCATTGAAAAACGTCCAGAAATGATTGAAGCTACTGACTGAATGAAAGGAGCTGGCATCTCACTCTCTTTGAATCTTCTTTATCATGCTAAGAGGAGCAGGAAAAAGCAAAAAATTTCAGAATTGCTCCTTGCAATGCGGAGAAATTACTGTTTGTGCATTTACAATATTCATTGATTTTTGCCATTGAAAAACATGTTATTCATATACCAGAAATGTTTGAAGCTACTGACTGAATGAAAGGAGCTGGCACCTCACTCTCTTTGAATCTTCTTTATCATGCTAAGAGGAGCAGGAAAAAGCAAAAAATTTCAGAATTGCACCTTGCAATGCGGAGAAATTACTGTTTGTGCATTTACAATATTCATTGATTTTTGCCATTGAAAAACGTCCAGAAATGATTGAAGCTACTGACTGAATGAAAGGAGCTGGCATCTCACTCTCTTTGAATCTTCTTTATCATGCTAAGAGGAGCAGGAAAAAGCAAAAAATTTCAGAATTGCACCTTGCAATGCGGAGAAATTACTGTTTGTGCATTTACAATATTCATTGATTTTTGCCATTGAAAAACATCATGTTATTCATATACCAGAAATGATTGAAGCTACTGACTGAATGAAAGGAGCTGGCATCTCACTCTCTTTGAATCTTCTTTATCATGCTAAGAGGAGCAGGAAAATGTAAAAAATTTCAGAATTGCACCTTGCAATGCGGAGAAATTACTGTTTGTGCATTTACAATATTCAATGATTTTTGCCATTGAAAAACGTCCAGAAATGATTGAAGCTACTGACTGAACGAAAGGAGCTGGCATCTCACTCTCTTTGAATCTTCTTTATCATGCTAAGAGGAGCAGGAAAAAGCAAAAAATTTCAGAATTGCACCTTGCAATGCGGAGAAATTACTGTTTGTGCATTTACAATATTCATTGATTTTTGCCATTGAAAAACATCATGTTATTCATATACCAGAAATGTTTGAAGCTACTGACTGAATGAAAGGAGCTGGCATCTCACTCTCTTTGAATCTTCTTTATCATGCTAAGAGGAGCAGGAAAAAGCAAAAAATTTCAGAATTGCACCTTGCAATGCGGAGAAATTTCTGTTTGTGCATTTACAATATTCATTGATTTTTGCCATTGAAAAACGTCCAGAAATGATTGAAGCTACTGACTGAATGAAAGGAGCTGGCATCTCACTCTCTTTGAATCTTCTTTATCATGCTAAGGGGAGCAGGAAAAAGCAAAAAATTTCAGAATTGCACCTTGCAATGCGGAGAAATTACTGTTTGTGCATTTACAATATTCATTGATTTTTGCCATTGAAAAACGTCCAGAAATGATTGAAGCTACTGACTGAATGAAAGGAGCTGGCATCTCACTCTCTTTGAATCTTCTTTATCATGCTAAGAGGAGCAGGAAAAAGCAAAAAATTTCAGAATTGCACCTTACAATGCGGAGAAATTACAGTTTGTGCATTTACAATATTCATTGATTTTTGCCATTGAAAAACGTCCAGAAATGATTGAAGCTACTGACTGAATGAAAGGAGCTGGCATCTCACTCTCTTTGAATCTTCTTTATCATGCTAAGAGGAGCAGGAAAAAGCAAAAAATTTCAGAATTGCACCTTGCAATGCGGAGAAATTACTGTTTGTGCATTTACAATATTCATTGATTTTTGCCATTGAAAAACATCATGTTATTCATATACCAGAAATGTTTGAAGCTACTGATTGAATGAAAGGAGCTGGCATCTCACTCTCTTTGAATCTTCTTTATCATGCTAAGAGGAGCAGGAAAAAGCAAAAAATTTCAGAATTGCACCTTGCAATGCGGAGAAATTACTGTTTGTGCATTTACAATATTCATTGATTTTTGCCATTGAAAAACGTCCAGAAATGATTGAAGCTACTGACTGAATGAAAAGAGCTGGCATCTCACTCTCTTTGAATCTTCTTTATCATGCTAAGAGGAGCAGGAAAAAGCAAAAAATTTCAGAATTGCACCTTGCAATGCGGAGAAATTACAGTTTGTGCATTTACAATATTCATTGATTTTTGCCATTGAAAAACGTCCAGAAATGATTGAAGCTACTGACTGAATGAAAGGAGCTGGCATCTCACTCTCTTTGAATCTTCTTTATCAAGCTAACAGGAGCAGGAAAAAGCAAAAAATTTCAGAATTGCTCCTTGCAATGCGGAGAAATTACTGTTTGTGCATTTACAATATTCATTGATTTTTGCCATTGAAAAACATGTTATTCATATACCAGAAATGCTTGAAGCTACTGACTGAATGAAAGGAGCTGGCACCTCACTCTCTTTGAATCTTCTTTATCATGCTAAGAGGAGCAGGAAAAAGCAAAAATTTCAGAATTGCACCTTGCAATGCGGAGAAATTACTGTTTGTGCATTTACAATATTCATTGATTTTTGCCATTGAAAAACGTCCAGAAATGATTGAAGCTACTGACTGAATGAAAGGAGCTGGCATCTCACTCTCTTTGAATCTTCTTTATCATGCTAAGAGGAGCAGGAAAAAGCAAAAAATTTCAGAATTGCACCTTGCAATGCGGAGAAATTACTGTTTGTGCATTTACAATATTCATTGATTTTTGCCATTGAAAAACGTCCAGAAATGATTGAAGCTACTGACTGAATGAAAGGAGCTGGCATCTCACTCTCTTTGAATCTTCTTTATCATGCTAAGAGGAGCAGGAAAAAGCAAAAAATTTCAGAATTGCACCTTGCAATGAAGGGAAATAACTGTTTGTGCATTTACAATATTCATTGATTTTTGCCATTGAAAAACGTTATTCATATACCAGAAATGTTTGAAGCTACTGACTGAATGAAAGGAGCTGGCATCTCACTCTCTTTGAATCTTCTTTATCATGCTAAGAGGAGCAGGAATAAGCAAAAAATTTCAGAATTGCACCTTGCAATGCGGAAAAATTACTGTTTGTGCATTTACAATATTCATTGATTTTTGCCATTGAAAAACGTCCAGAAATGATTGAAGCTACTGACTGAATGAAAGGAGCTGGCATCTCACTCTCTTTGAATCTTCTTTATCATGCTAAGAGGAGCAGGAAAAAGCAAAAAATTTTTGAATTGCACCTTGCAATGCGGAGAAATTACTGTTTGTGCATTTACAATATTCATTGATTTTTGCCATTGAAAAACGTCCAGAAATGATTGAAGCTACTGACTGAATGAAAGGAGCTGGCATCTCACTCTCTTTGAATCTTCTTTATCATGCTAAGAGGAGCAGGAAAAAGCAAAAAATTTCAGAATTGCACCTTGCAATGCGGAGAAATTACTGTTTGTGCATTTACAATATTCATTGATTTTTGCCATTGAAAAACATCATGTTATTCATATACCAGAAATGTTTGAAGCTACTGATTGAATGAAAGGAGCTGGCATCTCACTCTCTTTGAATCTTCTTTATCATGCTAAGAGGAGCAGGAAAAAGCAAAAAATTTCAGAATTGCACCTTGCAATGCGGAGAAATTACTGTTTGTGCATTTACAATATTCATTGATTTTTGCCATTGAAAAACGTCCAGAAATGATTGAAGCTACTGACTGAATGAAAAGAGCTGGCATCTCACTCTCTTTGAATCTTCTTTATCATGCTAAGAGGAGCAGGAAAAAGCAAAAAATTTCAGAATTGCACCTTGCAATGCGGAGAAATTACAGTTTGTGCATTTACAATATTCATTGATTTTTGCCATTGAAAAACGTCCAGAAATGATTGAAGCTACTGACTGAATGAAAGGAGCTGGCATCTCACTCTCTTTGAATCTTCTTTATCATGCTAAGAGGAGCAGGAAAAAGCAAAAAATTTCAGAATTGCTCCTTGCAATGCGGAGAAATTACTGTTTGTGCATTTACAATATTCATTGATTTTTGCCATTGAAAAACATGTTATTCATATACCAGAAATGTTTGAAGCTACTGACTGAATGAAAGGAGCTGGCACCTCACTCTCTTTGAATCTTCTTTATCATGCTAAGAGGAGCAGGAAAAAGCAAAAATTTCAGAATTGCACCTTGCAATGCGGAGAAATTACTGTTTGTGCATTTACAATATTCATTGATTTTTGCCATTGAAAACCGTCCAGAAATGATTGAAGCTACTGACTGAATGAAAGGAGCTGGCATCTCACTCTCTTTGAATCTTCTTTATCATGCTAAGAGGAGCAGGAAAAAGCAAAAAATTTCAGAATTGCACCTTGCAATGCGGAGAAATTACTGTTTGTGCATTTACAATATTCATTGATTTTTGCCATTGAAAAACGTCCAGAAATGATTGAAGCTACTGACTGAATGAAAGGAGCTGGCATCTCACTCTCTTTGAATCTTCTTTATCATGCTAAGAGGAGCAGGAAAAAGCAAAAAATTTCAGAATTGCACCTTGCAATGCGGAGAAATTACTGTTTGTGCATTTACAATATTCATTGATTTTTGCCATTGAAAAACGTCCAGAAATGATTGAAGCTACTGACTGAATGAAAGGAGCTGGCATCTCACTCTCTTTGAATCTTCTTTATCATGCTAAGAGGAGCAGGAAAAAGCAAAAAATTTCAGAATTGCACCTTGCAATGCGGAGAAATAACTGTTTGTGCATTTACAATATTCATTGATTTTTGCCATTGAAAAACGTTATTCATATACCAGAAATGTTTGAAGCTACTGACTGAATGAAAGGAGCTGGCACCTCACTCTCTTTGAATCTTCTTTATCATGCTAAGAGGAGCAGGAATAAGCAAAAAATTTCAGAATTGCACCTTGCAATGCGGAAAAATTACTGTTTGTGCATTTACAATATTCATTGATTTTTGCCATTGAAAAACGTCCAGAAATGATTGAAGCTACTGACTGAATGAAAGGAGCTGGCATCTCACTCTCTTTGAATCTTCTTTATCATGCTAAGAGGAGCAGGAAAAAGCAAAAAATTTCAGAATTGCACCTTGCAATGCGGAGAAAATACTGTTTGTGCATTTACAATATTCATTGATTTTTGCCATTGAAAAACGTCCAGAAATGATTGAAGCTACTGACTGATTGAAAGGAGCTGGCATCTCACTCTCTTTGAATCTTCTTTATCATGCTAAGAGGAGCAGGAAAAAGCAAAAAATTTCAGAATTGCGCCTTGCAATGCGGAGAAATTACTGTTTGTGCATTTACAAAATTCATTGATTTTTGCCATTGAAAAACATCATGTTATTCATTTACCAGAAATGATTGAAGCTACTGACTGAATGTAAGGAGCTGGCATCTCACTCTCTTTGAATCTTCTTTATCATGCTAAGAGGAGCAGGAAAAAGCAAAAAATTTCAGAATTGCACCTTGCAATGCGGAGAAATTACTGTTTGTGCATTTACAATATTCGTTGATTTTTGCCATTGAAAAACGTCCAGAAATGATTGAAGCTACTGACTGAATGAAAGGAGCTGGCATCTCACTCTCTTTGAATCTTCTTTATCATGCTAAGAGGAGCAGGAAAAAGCAAAAAATTTCAGAATTGCACCTTGCAATGCGGAGAAATTACTGTTTGTGCATTTACAATATTCATTGATTTTTGCCATTGAAAAACATCATGTTATTCATATACCAGAAATGATTGAAGCTACTGACTGAATGAAAGGAGCTGGCATCTCACTCTCTTTGAATCTTCTTTATCATGCTAAGAGGAGCAGGAAAAAGTAAAAAATTTCAGAATTGCACCTTGCAATGCGGAGAAATTACTGTTTGTGCATTTACAATATTCAATGATTTTTGCCATTGAAAAACGTCCAGAAATGATTGAAGCTACTGACTGAACGAAAGGAGCTGGCGTCTCACTCTCTTTGAATATTCTTTATCATGCTAAGAGGAGCAGGAAAAAGCAAAAAAATTCAGAATTGCACCTTGCAATGCGGAGAAATTACTGTTTGTGCATTTACAATATTCATTGATTTTTGCCATTGAAAAACATCATGTTATTCATATACCAGAAATGTTTGAAGCTACTGACTGAATGAAAGGAGCTGGCATCTCACTCTATTTGAATCTTTTTTATCATGCTAAGAGGAGCAGGAAAAAGCAAAAAATTTCAGAATTGCACCTTGCAATGCGGAGAAATTACTGTTTGTGCATTTACAATATTCATTGATTTTTGCCATTGAAAAACGTCCAGAAATGATTGAAGCTACTGACTGAATGAAAGGAGCTGGCATCTCACTCTCTTTGAATCTTCTTTATCATGCTAAGAGGAGCAGGAAAAAGCAAAAAATTTCAGAATTGCACCTTGCAATGCGGAGAAATTACTGTTTGTGCATTTACAATATTCATTGATTTTTGCCATTGAAAAACGTCCAGAAATGATTGAAGCTACTGACTGAATGAAAGGAGCTGGCATCTCACTCTCTTTGAATCTTCTTTATCATGCTAAGAGGAGCAGGAAAAAGCAAAAAATTTCAGAATTGCACCTTGCAATGCGGAGAAATTACTGTTTGTGCATTTACAATATTCATTGATTTTTGCCTTTGAAAAACATCATGTTATTCATATACCAGAAATGATTGAAGCTACTGACTGAATGAAAGGAGCTGGCATCTCACTCTCTTTGAATCTTCTTTATCATGCTAAGAGGAGCAGGAAAAAGCAAAAAATTTCAGAATTGCACCTTGCAATGCGGAGAAATTACTGTTTGTGCATTTACAATATTCATTGATTTTTGCAATTGAAAAACGTCCAGAAATGATTGAAGCTACTGACTGAATGAAAGGAGCTGGCTTCTCACTCTCTTTGAATCTTCTTTATCATGCTAAGAGGAGCAGGAAAAAGCAAAAAATTTCAGAATTGCACCTTGCAATGCGGAGAAATTACTGTTTGTGCATTTACAATATTCATTGATTTTTGCCATTGAAAAACGTCCAGAAATGATTGAAGCTACTGACTGAATGAAAGGAGCTGGCATCTCACTCTCTTTGAATCTTGTTTATCATGCTAAGAGGAGCAGGAAAAAGCAAAAAATTTCAGAATTGCACCTTGCAATGCGGAGAAATTACTGTTTGTGCATTTAGAATATTCATTGATTTTTGCCATTGAAAAACGTCCAGAAATGATTGAAGCTACTGACTGAATGAAAGGAGCTGGCATCTCACTCTCTTTGAATCTTCTTTATCATGCTAAGAGGAGCAGGAAAAAGCAAAAAATCTCAGAATTGCACCTTGCAATGCGGAGAAATTACTGTTTGTGCATTTACAATATTCATTGATTTTTGCCATTGAAAAACATCATGTTATTCATATACCAGAAATGATTGAAGCTACTGACTGAATGAAAGGAGCTGGCATCTCACTCTCTTTGAATCTTCTTTATCATGCTAAGAGGAGCAGGAAAAAGTAAAAAATTTCAGAATTGCACCTTGCAATGCGGAGAAATTACTGTTTGTGCATTTACAATATTCAATGATTTTTGCCATTGAAAAACGTCCAGAAATGATTGAAGCTACTGACTGAATGAAAGGAGCTGGCATCTCACTCTCTTTGAATCTTCTTTATCATGCTAAGAGGAGCAGGATAAAGCAAAAAATTTCAGAATTGCACCTTGCAATGCGGAGAAATTACTGTTTGTGCATTTACAATATTCATTGATTTTTGCCATTGAAAAACATCATGTTATTCATATACCAGAAATGTTTGAAGCTACTGACTGAATGAAAGGAGCTGGCATCTCACTCTCCTTGAATCTTCTTTATCATGCTAAGAGGAGCAGGAAAAAGCAAAAAATTTCAGAATTGCACCTTGCAATGCGGAGAAATTACTGTTTGTGCATTTACAATATTCATTGATTTTTGCCATTGAAAAACATCATGTTATTCATATACCAGAAATGTTTGAAGCTACTGACTGAATGAAAGGAGCTGGCATCTCACTCTCTTTGAATCTTCTTTATCATGCTAAGAGGAGCAGGAAAAAGCAAAAAATTTCAGAATTGCACCTTGCAATGCGGAGAAATTACTGTTTGTGCATTTATAATATTCATTGATTTTTGCCATTGAAAAACATCACGTTATTCATATACCAGAAATGATTGAAGCTACTGACTGAATGAAAGGAGCTGGCATCTCACTCTCTTTGAATCTTCTTTATCATGCTAAGAGGAGCAGGAAAAAGCAAAAAATTTCAGAGTTGCACCTTGCAATGCGGAGAAATTACTATTTGTGCATTTACAATATTCATTGATTTTTGCAATTGAAAAACGTCCAGAAATGATTGAAGCTACTGACTGAATGAAAGGAGCTGGCATCTCACTCTCTTTGAATCTTCTTTATCATGCTAAGAGGAGCAGGAAAAAGCAAAAAATTTCAGAATTGCACCTTGCAATGCGGAGAAATTACTGTTTGTGCATTTACAATATTCATTGATTTTTGCCATTGAAAAACATCATGTTATTCATATACCAGGAATGTTTGAAGCTACTGACTGAATGAAAGGAGCTGGCATCTCACTCTCTTTGAATCTTCTTTATCATGCTAAGAGGAGCAGGAAAAAGCAAAAAATTTCAGAATTGCACCTTGCAATGCGGAGAAATTACTGTTTGTGCATTTACAATATTCATTGATTTTTGCCATTGAAAAACGTCCAGAAATGATTGAAGCTACTGACTGAATGAAAGGAGCTGGCATCTCACTCTCTTTTAATCTTGTTTATCATGCTAAGAGGAGCAGGAAAAAGCAAAAAATTTCAGAATTGCACCTTGCAATGCGGAGAAATTACTGTTTGTGCATTTACAATATTCATTGATTTTTGCCATTGAAAAACGTCCAGAAATGATTGAAGCTACTGACTGAATGAAAGGAGCTGGCATCTCACTCTCTTTGAATCTTCTTTATCATGCTAAGAGGAGCAGGAAAAAGCAAAAAATTTCAGAATTGCACCTTGCAATGCGGAGAAATTACTGTTTGTGCATTTACAATATTCATTGATTTTTGCCATTGAAAAACATCATGTTATTCATATACCAGAAATGATTGAAGCTACTGACTGAATGAAAGGAGCTGGCATCTCACTCTCTTTGAATCTTCTTTATCATGCTAAGAGGAGCAGGAAAAAGTAAAAAATTTCAGAATTGCACCTTGCAATGCGGAGAAATTACTGTTTGTGCATTTACAATATTCAATGATTTTTGCCATTGAAAAACGTCCAGAAATGATTGAAGCTACTGACTGAATGAAAGGAGCTGGCATCTCACTCTCTTTGAATCTTCTTTATCATGCTAAGAGGAGCAGGAAAAAGCAAAAAATTTCAGAATTGCACCTTGCAATGCGGAGAAATTACTGTTTGTGCATTTACAATATTCATTGATTTTTGCCATTGAAAAACATCATGTTATTCATTTACCAGAAATGATTGAAGCTACTGACTGAATGTAAGGAGCTGGCATCTCACTCTCTTTGAATCTTCTTTATCATGCTAAGAGGAGCAGGAAAAAGCAAAAAATTTCAGAATTGCACCTTGCAATGCGGAGAAATTACTGTTTGTGCATTTACAATATTCGTTGATTTTTGCCATTGAAAAACGTCCAGAAATGATTGAAGCTACTGACTGAATGAAAGGAGCTGGCATCTCACTCTCTTTGAATCTTCTTTATCATGCTAAGAGGAGCAGGAAAAAGCAAAAAATTTCAGAATTGCACCTTGCAATGCGGAGAAATTACTGTTTGTGCATTTACAATATTCATTGATTTTTGCCATTGAAAAACATCATGTTATTCATATACCAGAAATGATTGAAGCTACTGACTGAATGAAAGGAGCTGGCATCTCACTCTCTTTGAATCTTCTTTATCATGCTAAGAGGAGCAGGAAAAAGTAAAAAATTTCAGAATTGCACCTTGCAATGCGGAGAAATTACTGTTTGTGCATTTACAATATTCAATGATTTTTGCCATTGAAAAACGTCCAGAAATGATTGAAGCTACTGACTGAACGAAAGGAGCTGGCGTCTCACTCTCTTTGAATATTCTTTATCATGCTATGAGGAGCAGGAAAAAGCAAAAAAATTCAGAATTGCACCTTGCAATGCGGAGAAATTACTGTTTGTGCATTTACAATATTCATTGATTTTTGCCATTGAAAAACATCATGTTATTCATATACCAGAAATGTTTGAAGCTACTGACTGAATGAAAGGAGCTGGCATCTCACTCTCTTTGAATCTTTTTTATCATGCTAAGAGGAGCAGGAAAAAGCAAAAAATTTCAGAATTGCACCTTGCAATGCGGAGAAATTACTGTTTGTGCATTTACAATATTCATTGATTTTTGCCATTGAAAAACGTCCAGAAATGATTGAAGCTACTGACTGAATGAAAGGAGCTGGCATCTCACTCTCTTTGAATCTTCTTTATCATGCTAAGAGGAGCAGGAAAAAGCAAAAAATTTCAGAATTGCACCTTGCAATGCGGAGAAATTACTGTTTGTGCATTTACAATATTCATTGATTTTTGCCATTGAAAAACGTCCAGAAATGATTGAAGCTACTGACTGAATGAAAGGAGCTGGCATCTCACTCTCTTTGAATCTTCTTTATCATGCTAAGAGGAGCAGGAAAAAGCAAAAAATTTCAGAATTGCACCTTGCAATGCGGAGAAATTACTGTTTGTGCATTTACAATATTCATTGATTTTTGCAATTGAAAAACGTCCAGAAATGATTGAAGCTACTGACTGAATGAAAGGAGCTGGCTTCTCACTCTCTTTGCATCTTCTTTATCATGCTAAGAGGAGCAGGAAAAAGCAAAAAATTTCAGAATTGCACCTTGCAATGCGGAGAAATTACTGTTTGTGCATTTACAATATTCATTGATTTTTGCCATTGAAAAACGTCCAGAAATGATTGAAGCTACTGACTGAATGAAAGGAGCTGGCATCTCACTCTCTTTGAATCTTGTTTATCATGCTAAGAGGAGCAGGAAAAAGCAAAAAATTTCAGAATTGCACCTTGCAATGCGGAGAAATTACTGTTTGTGCATTTAGAATATTCATTGATTTTTGCCATTGAAAAACGTCCAGAAATGATTGAAGCTACTGACTGAATGAAAGGAGCTGGCATCTCACTCTCTTTGAATCTTCTTTATCATGCTAAGAGGAGCAGGAAAAAGCAAAAAATCTCAGAATTGCACCTTGCAATGCGGAGAAATTACTGTTTGTGCATTTACAATATTCATTGATTTTTGCCATTGAAAAACATCATGTTATTCATATACCAGAAATGATTGAAGCTACTGACTGAATGAAAGGAGCTGGCATCTCACTCTCTTTGAATCTTCTTTATCATGCTAAGAGGAGCAGGAAAAAGTAAAAAATTTCAGAATTGCACCTTGCAATGCGGAGAAATTACTGTTTGTGCATTTACAATATTCAATGATTTTTGCCATTGAAAAACGTCCAGAAATGATTGAAGCTACTGACTGAATGAAAGGAGCTGGCATCTCACTCTCTTTGAATCTTCTTTATCATGCTAAGAGGAGCAGGATAAAGCAAAAAATTTCAGAATTGCACCTTGCAATGCGGAGAAATTACTGTTTGTGCATTTACAATATTCATTGATTTTTGCCATTGAAAAACATCATGTTATTCATATACCAGAAATGTTTGAAGCTACTGACTGAATGAAAGGAGCTGGCATCTCACTCTCCTTGAATCTTCTTTATCATGCTAAGAGGAGCAGGAAAAAGCAAAAAATTTCAGAATTGCACCTTGCAATGCGGAGAAATTACTGTTTGTGCATTTACAATATTCATTGATTTTTGCCTTTGAAAAACATCATGTTATTCATATACCAGAAATGATTGAAGCTACTGACTGAATGAAAGGAGCTGGCATCTCACTCTCTTTGAATCTTCTTTATCATGCTAAGAGGAGCAGGAAAAAGCAAAAAATTTCAGAATTGCACCTTGCAATGCGGAGAAATTACTGTTTGTGCATTTACAATATTCATTGATTTTTGCAATTGAAAAACGTCCAGAAATGATTGAAGCTACTGACTGAATGAAAGGAGCTGGCTTCTCACTCTCTTTGAATCTTCTTTATCATGCTAAGAGGAGCAGGAAAAAGCAAAAAATTTCAGAATTGCACCTTGCAATGCGGAGAAATTACTGTTTGTGCATTTACAATATTCATTGATTTTTGCCATTGAAAAACGTCCAGAAATGATTGAAGCTACTGACTGAATGAAAGGAGCTGGCATCTCACTCTCTTTGAATCTTGTTTATCATGCTAAGAGGAGCAGGAAAAAGCAAAAAATTTCAGAATTGCACCTTGCAATGCGGAGAAATTACTGTTTGTGCATTTAGAATATTCATTGATTTTTGCCATTGAAAAACGTCCAGAAATGATTGAAGCTACTGACTGAATGAAAGGAGCTGGCATCTCACTCTCTTTGAATCTTCTTTATCATGCTAAGAGGAGCAGGAAAAAGCAAAAAATCTCAGAATTGCACCTTGCAATGCGGAGAAATTACTGTTTGTGCATTTACAATATTCATTGATTTTTGCCATTGAAAAACATCATGTTATTCATATACCAGAAATGATTGAAGCTACTGACTGAATGAAAGGAGCTGGCATCTCACTCTCTTTGAATCTTCTTTATCATGCTAAGAGGAGCAGGAAAAAGTAAAAAATTTCAGAATTGCACCTTGCAATGCGGAGAAATTACTGTTTGTGCATTTACAATATTCAATGATTTTTGCCATTGAAAAACGTCCAGAAATGATTGAAGCTACTGACTGAATGAAAGGAGCTGGCATCTCACTCTCTTTGAATCTTCTTTATCATGCTAAGAGGAGCAGGATAAAGCAAAAAATTTCAGAATTGCACCTTGCAATGCGGAGAAATTACTGTTTGTGCATTTACAATATTCATTGATTTTTGCCATTGAAAAACATCATGTTATTCATATACCAGAAATGTTTGAAGCTACTGACTGAATGAAAGGAGCTGGCATCTCACTCTCCTTGAATCTTCTTTATCATGCTAAGAGGAGCAGGAAAAAGCAAAAAATTTCAGAATTGCACCTTGCAATGCGGAGAAATTACTGTTTGTGCATTTACAATATTCATTGATTTTTGCCATTGAAAAACATCATGTTATTCATATACCAGAAATGTTTGAAGCTACTGACTGAATGAAAGGAGCTGGCATCTCACTCTCTTTGAATCTTCTTTATCATGCTAAGAGGAGCAGGAAAAAGCAAAAAATTTCAGAATTGCACCTTGCAATGCGGAGAAATTACTGTTTGTGCATTTACAATATTCATTGATTTTTGCCATTGAAAAACATCACGTTATTCATATACCAGAAATGATTGAAGCTACTGACTGAATGAAAGGAGCTGGCATCTCACTCTCTTTGAATCTTCTTTATCATGCTAAGAGGAGCAGGAAAAAGCAAAAAATTTCAGAGTTGCACCTTGCAATGCGGAGAAATTACTGTTTGTGCATTTACAATATTCATTGATTTTTGCAATTGAAAAACGTCCAGAAATGATTGAAGCTACTGACTGAATGAAAGGAGCTGGCATCTCACTCTCTTTGAATCTTCTTTATCATGCTAAGAGGAGCAGGAAAAAGCAAAAAATTTCAGAATTGCACCTTGCAATGCGGAGAAATTACTGTTTGTGCATTTACAATATTCATTGATTTTTGCCATTGAAAAACATCATGTTATTCATATACCAGGAATGTTTGAAGCTACTGACTGAATGAAAGGAGCTGGCATCTCACTCTCTTTGAATCTTCTTTATCATGCTAAGAGGAGCAGGAAAAAGCAAAAAATTTCAGAATTGCACCTTGCAATGCGGAGAAATTACTGTTTGTGCATTTACAATATTCATTGATTTTTGCCATTGAAAAACGTCCAGAAATGATTGAAGCTACTGACTGAATGAAAGGAGCTGGCATCTCACTCTCTTTTAATCTTGTTTATCATGCTAAGAGGAGCAGGAAAAAGTAAAAAATTTCAGAATTGCACCTTGCAATGCGGAGAAATTACTGTTTGTGCATTTACAATATTCAATGATTTTTGCCATTGAAAAACGTCCAGAAATGATTGAAGCTACTGACTGAATGAAAGGAGCTGGCATCTCACTCTCTTTGAATCTTCTTTATCATGCTAAGAGGAGCAGGATAAAGCAAAAAATTTCAGAATTGCACCTTGCAATGCGGAGAAATTACTGTTTGTGCATTTACAATATTCATTGATTTTTGCCATTGAAAAACATCATGTTATTCATATACCAGAAATGTTTGAAGCTACTGACTGAATGAAAGGAGCTGGCATCTCACTCTCCTTGAATCTTCTTTATCATGCTAAGAGGAGCAGGAAAAAGCAAAAAATTTCAGAATTGCACCTTGCAATGCGGAGAAATTACTGTTTGTGCATTTACAATATTCATTGATTTTTGCCTTTGAAAAACATCATGTTATTCATATACCAGAAATGATTGAAGCTACTGACTGAATGAAAGGAGCTGGCATCTCACTCTCTTTGAATCTTCTTTATCATGCTAAGAGGAGCAGGAAAAAGCAAAAAATTTCAGAATTGCACCTTGCAATGCGGAGAAATTACTGTTTGTGCATTTACAATATTCATTGATTTTTGCAATTGAAAAACGTCCAGAAATGATTGAAGCTACTGACTGAATGAAAGGAGCTGGCTTCTCACTCTCTTTGAATCTTCTTTATCATGCTAAGAGGAGCAGGAAAAAGCAAAAAATTTCAGAATTGCACCTTGCAATGCGGAGAAATTACTGTTTGTGCATTTACAATATTCATTGATTTTTGCCATTGAAAAACGTCCAGAAATGATTGAAGCTACTGACTGAATGAAAGGAGCTGGCATCTCACTCTCTTTGAATCTTGTTTATCATGCTAAGAGGAGCAGGAAAAAGCAAAAAATTTCAGAATTGCACCTTGCAATGCGGAGAAATTACTGTTTGTGCATTTAGAATATTCATTGATTTTTGCCATTGAAAAACGTCCAGAAATGATTGAAGCTACTGACTGAATGAAAGGAGCTGGCATCTCACTCTCTTTGAATCTTCTTTATCATGCTAAGAGGAGCAGGAAAAAGCAAAAAATCTCAGAATTGCACCTTGCAATGCGGAGAAATTACTGTTTGTGCATTTACAATATTCATTGATTTTTGCCATTGAAAAACATCATGTTATTCATATACCAGAAATGATTGAAGCTACTGACTGAATGAAAGGAGCTGGCATCTCACTCTCTTTGAATCTTCTTTATCATGCTAAGAGGAGCAGGAAAAAGTAAAAAATTTCAGAATTGCACCTTGCAATGCGGAGAAATTACTGTTTGTGCATTTACAATATTCAATGATTTTTGCCATTGAAAAACGTCCAGAAATGATTGAAGCTACTGACTGAATGAAAGGAGCTGGCATCTCACTCTCTTTGAATCTTCTTTATCATGCTAAGAGGAGCAGGATAAAGCAAAAAATTTCAGAATTGCACCTTGCAATGCGGAGAAATTACTGTTTGTGCATTTACAATATTCATTGATTTTTGCCATTGAAAAACATCATGTTATTCATATACCAGAAATGTTTGAAGCTACTGACTGAATGAAAGGAGCTGGCATCTCACTCTCCTTGAATCTTCTTTATCATGCTAAGAGGAGCAGGAAAAAGCAAAAAATTTCAGAATTGCACCTTGCAATGCGGAGAAATTACTGTTTGTGCATTTACAATATTCATTGATTTTTGCCATTGAAAAACATCATGTTATTCATATACCAGAAATGTTTGAAGCTACTGACTGAATGAAAGGAGCTGGCATCTCACTCTCTTTGAATCTTCTTTATCATGCTAAGAGGAGCAGGAAAAAGCAAAAAATTTCAGAATTGCACCTTGCAATGCGGAGAAATTACTGTTTGTGCATTTACAATATTCATTGATTTTTGCCATTGAAAAACATCACGTTATTCATATACCAGAAATGATTGAAGCTACTGACTGAATGAAAGGAGCTGGCATCTCACTCTCTTTGAATCTTCTTTATCATGCTAAGAGGAGCAGGAAAAAGCAAAAAATTTCAGAGTTGCACCTTGCAATGCGGAGAAATTACTGTTTGTGCATTTACAATATTCATTGATTTTTGCAATTGAAAAACGTCCAGAAATGATTGAAGCTACTGACTGAATGAAAGGAGCTGGCATCTCACTCTCTTTGAATCTTCTTTATCATGCTAAGAGGAGCAGGAAAAAGCAAAAAATTTCAGAATTGCACCTTGCAATGCGGAGAAATTACTGTTTGTGCATTTACAATATTCATTGATTTTTGCCATTGAAAAACATCATGTTATTCATATACCAGGAATGTTTGAAGCTACTGACTGAATGAAAGGAGCTGGCATCTCACTCTCTTTGAATCTTCTTTATCATGCTAAGAGGAGCAGGAAAAAGCAAAAAATTTCAGAATTGCACCTTGCAATGCGGAGAAATTACTGTTTGTGCATTTACAATATTCATTGATTTTTGCCATTGAAAAACGTCCAGAAATGATTGAAGCTACTGACTGAATGAAAGGAGCTGGCATCTCACTCTCTTTTAATCTTGTTTATCATGCTAAGAGGAGCAGGAAAAAGCAAAAAATTTCAGAATTGCACCTTGCAATGCGGAGAAATTACTGTTTGTGCATTTACAATATTCATTGATTTTTGCCATTGAAAAACGTCCAGAAATGATTGAAGCTACTGACTGAATGAAAGGAGCTGGCATCTCACTCTCTTTGAATCTTCTTTATCATGCTAAGAGGAGCAGGAAAAAGCAAAAAATTTCAGAATTGCACCTTGCAATGCGGAGAAATTACTGTTTGTGCATTTACAATATTCATTGATTTTTGCCATTGAAAAACATCATGTTATTCATATACCAGAAATGATTGAAGCTACTGACTGAATGAAAGGAGCTGGCATCTCACTCTCTTTGAATCTTCTTTATCATGCTAAGAGGAGCAGGAAAAAGTAAAAAATTTCAGAATTGCACCTTGCAATGCGGAGAAATTACTGTTTGTGCATTTACAATATTCAATGATTTTTGCCATTGAAAAACGTCCAGAAATGATTGAAGCTACTGACTGAATGAAAGGAGCTGGCATCTCACTCTCTTTGAATCTTCTTTATCATGCTAAGAGGAGCAGGAAAAAGCAAAAAATTTCAGAATTGCACCTTGCAATGCGGAGAAATTACTGTTTGTGCATTTACAATATTCATTGATTTTTGCCATTGAAAAACATCATGTTATTCATATACCAGAAATGATTGAAGCTACTGACTGAATGAAAGGAGCTGGCATCTCACTCTCTTTGAATCTTCTTTATCATGCTAAGAGGAGCAGGAAAAAGTAAAAAATTTCAGAATTGCACCTTGCAATGCGGAGAAATTACTGTTTGTGCATTTACAATATTCAATGATTTTTGCCTTTGAAAAACGTCCAGAAATGATTGAAGCTACTGACTGAACGAAAGGAGCTGGCATCTCACTCTCTTTGAATCTTCTTTATCATGCTAAGAGGAGCAGGAAAAAGCAAAAAATTTCAGAATTGCACCTTGCAATGCGGAGAAATTACTGTTTGTGCATTTACAATATTCATTGATTTTTGCCATTGAAAAACATCATGTTATTCATATACCAGAAATGATTGATGCTACTGACTGAATGAAAGGAGCTGGCATCTCACTCTCTTTGAATCTTCTTTATCATGCTAAGAGGAGCAGGAAAAAGCAAAAAATTTCAGAATTGCACCTTGCAATGCGGAGAAATTACTGTTTGTGCATTTACAATATTCATTGATTTTTGCCATTGAAAAACATCATGTTATTCATATACCAGAAATGTTTGAAGCTACTGACTGAATGAAAGGAGCTGGCATCTCACTCTCTTTGAATCTTCTTTATCATGCTAAGAGGAGCAGGAAAAAGCAAAAAATTTCAGAATTGCACCTTGCAATGCGGAGAAATTACTGTTTGTGCATTTACAATATTCATTGATTTTTGCAATTGAAAAACGTCCAGAAATGATTGAAGCTACTGACTGAATGAAAGGAGCTGGCATCTCACTCTCTTTGAATCTTCTTTATCATGCTAAGAGGAGCAGGAAAAAGCAAAAAATTTCAGAATTGCACCTTGCAATGCGGAGAAATTACTGTTTGTGCATTTACAATATTCATTGATTTTTGCCATTGAAAAACATTATGTTATTCATATACCAGGAATGTTTGAAGCTACTGACTGAATGAAAGGAGCTGGCATCTCACTCTCTTTGAATCTTCTTTATCATGCTAAGAGGAGCAGGAAAAAGTAAAAAATTTCAGAATTGCACCTTGCAATGCGGAGAAATTACTGTTTGTGCATTTACAATATTCATTGATTTTTGCCATTGAAAAACGTCCAGAAATGATTGAAGCTACTGACTGAATGAAAGGAGCTGGCATCTCACTCTCTTTGAATCTTGTTTATCATGCTAAGAGGAGCAGGAAAAAGCAAAAAATTTCAGAATTGCACCTTGCAATGCGAAGAAATTACTGTTTGTGCATTTACAATATTCATTGATGTTTGCCATTGAAAAACGTCCAGAAATGATTGAAGCTACTGACTGAATGAAAGGAGCTGGCATCTCACTTTCTTTGAATCTTCTTTATTATGCTAAGAGGAGCAGGAAAAAGCAAAAAATTTCAGAATTGCACCTTGCAATGCGGAGAAATTACTGTTTGTGCATTTACAATATTCATTGATTTTTGCCATTGAAAAACATCATGTTATTCATATACCAGAAATGATTGAAGCTACTGACTGAATGAAAGGAGCTGGCATCTCACTCTCTTTGAATCTTCTTTATCATGCTAAGAGGAGCAGGAAAAAGTAAAAAATTTCAGAATTGCACCTTGCAATGCGGAGAAATTACTGTTTGTGCATTTACAATATTCAATGATTTTTGCCATTGAAAAACGTCCAGAAATGATTGAAGCTACTGACTGAATGAAAGGAGCTGGCATCTCACTCTCTGTGAATCTTCTTTATCATGCTAAGAGGAGCAGGAAAAAGCAAAAAACTTCAGAATTGCACCTTGCAATGCGGAGAAATTACTGTTTGTGCATTTACAATATTCATTGATTTTTGCCATTGAAAAACATCATGTTATTCATATACCAGAAATGATTGAAGCTACTGACTGAATGAAAGGAGCTGGCATCTCACTCTCTTTGAATCTTCTTTATCATGCTAAGAGGAGCAGGAAAAAGTAAAAAATTTCAGAATTGCACCTTGCAATGCGGAGAAATTACTGTTTGTGCATTTACAATATTCAATGATTTTTGCCTTTGAAAAACGTCCAGAAATGATTGAAGCTACTGACTGAACGAAAGGAGCTGGCATCTCACTCTCTTTGAATCTTCTTTATCATGCTAAGAGGAGCAGGAAAAAGCAAAAAATTTCAGAATTGCACCTTGCAATGCGGAGAAATTACTGTTTGTGCATTTACAATATTCATTGATTTTTGCCATTGAAAAACATCATGTTATTCATATACCAGAAATGTTTGAAGCTACTGACTGAATGAAAGGAGCTGGCATCTCACTCTCTTTGAATCTTCTTTATCATGCTAAGAGGAGCAGGAAAAAGTAAAAAATTTCAGAATTGCACCTTGCAATGCGGAGAAATTACTGTTTGTGCATTTACAATATTCATTGATTTTTGCCATTGAAAAACGTCCAGAAATGATTGAAGCTACTGACTGAATGAAAGGAGCTGGCATCTCACTCTCTTTGAATCTTGTTTATCATGCTAAGAGGAGCAGGAAAAAGCAAAAAATTTCAGAATTGCACCTTGCAATGCGAAGAAATTACTGTTTGTGCATTTACAATATTCATTGATGTTTGCCATTGAAAAACGTCCAGAAATGATTGAAGCTACTGACTGAATGAAAGGAGCTGGCATCTCACTTTCTTTGAATCTTCTTTATTATGCTAAGAGGAGCAGGAAAAAGCAAAAAATTTCAGAATTGCACCTTGCAATGCGGAGAAATTACTGTTTGTGCATTTACAATATTCATTGATTTTTGCCATTGAAAAACATCATGTTATTCATATACCAGAAATGATTGAAGCTACTGACTGAATGAAAGGAGCTGGCATCTCACTCTCTTTGAATCTTATTTATCATGCTAAGAGGAGCAGGAAAAAGTAAAAAATTTCAGAATTGCACCTTGCAATGCGGAGAAATTACTGTTTGTGCATTTACAATATTCAATGATTTTTGCCATTGAAAAACGTCCAGAAATGATTGAAGCTACTGACTGAATGAAAGGAGCTGGCATCTCACTCTCTGTGAATCTTCTTTATCATGCTAAGAGGAGCAGGAAAAAGCAAAAAACTTCAGAATTGCACCTTGCAATGCGGAGAAATTACTGTTTGTGCATTTACAATATTCATTGATTTTTGCCATTGAAAAACATCATGTTATTCATATACCAGAAATGATTGAAGCTACTGACTGAATGAAAGGAGCTGGCATCTCACTCTCTTTGAATCTTCTTTATCATGCTAAGAGGAGCAGGAAAAAGTAAAAAATTTCAGAATTGCACCTTGCAATGCGGAGAAATTACTGTTTGTGCATTTACAATATTCAATGATTTTTGCCTTTGAAAAACGTCCAGAAATGATTGAAGCTACTGACTGAACGAAAGGAGCTGGCATCTCACTCTCTGTGAATCTTCTTTATCATGCTAAGAGGAGCAGGAAAAAGCAAAAAATTTCAGAATTGCACCTTGCAATGCGGAGAAATTACTGTTTGTGCATTTACAATATTCATTGATTTTTGCCATTGAAAAACGTCCAGAAATGATTGAAGCTACTGACTGAATGAAAGCAGCTGGCATCTCACTCTGAATTTTCTTTATCATGCTAAGAGGAGCAGGAAAAAGCAAAAAATTTCAGAATTGCACCTTGCAATGCGGAGAAATTACTGTTTGTGCATTTACAATATTCATTGATTTTTGCCATTGAAAAACGTCCAGAAATGATTGAAGCTACTGACTGAATGAAAGGAGCTGGCATCTCACTCTCTTTGAATCGTCTTTATCATGCTAAGAGGAGCAGGAAAAAGCAAAAAATTTCAGAATTGCACCTTGCAATGCGGAGAAATTACTGTTTGTGCATTTACAATATTCATTGATTTTTGCCATTGAAAAACATCATGTTATTCATATACCAGAAATGTTTGAAGCTACTGACTGAATGAAAGGAGCTGGCATCTCACTCTCTTTGAATCTTCTTTATCATGCTAAGAGGAGCAGGAAAAAGCAAAAAATTTCAGAATTGCACCTTGCAATGCGGAGAAATTACTGTTTGTGCATTTACAATATTCATTGATTTTTGCCATTGAAAAACATCATGTTATTCATATACCAGAAATGTTTGAAGCTACTGACTGAATGAAAGGAGCTGGCATCTCACTCTCTTTGAATCTTCTTTATCATGCTAAGAGGAGCAGGAAAAAGCAAAAAATTTCAGAATTGCACCTTGCAATGCGGAGAAATTACTGTTTGTGCATTTACAATATTCATTGATTTTTGCCATTGAAAAACGTCCAGAAATGATTGAAGCTACTGACTGAATGAAAGCAGCTGGCATCTCACTCTGAATTTTCTTTATCATGCTAAGAGGAGCAGGAAAAAGCAAAAAATTTCAGAATTGCACCTTGCAATGCGGAGAAATTACTGTTTGTGCATTTACAATATTCATTGATTTTTGCCATTGAAAAACGTCCAGAAATGATTGAAGCTACTGACTGAATGAAAGGAGCTGGCATCTCACTCTCTTTGAATCGTCTTTATCATGCTAAGAGGAGCAGGAAAAAGCAAAAAATTTCAGAATTGCACCTTGCAATGCGGAGAAATTACTGTTTGTGCATTTACAATATTCATTGATTTTTGCCATTGAAAAACATCATGTTATTCATATACCAGAAATGTTTGAAGCTACTGACTGAATGAAAGGAGCTGGCATCTCACTCTCTTTGAATCTTCTTTATCATGCTAAGAGGAGCAGGAAAAAGCAAAAAATTTCAGAATTGCACCTTGCAATGCGAAGAAATTACTGTTTGTGCATTTACAATATTCATTGATTTTTGCCATTGAAAAACATCATGTTATTCATATACCAGAAATGTTTGAAGCTGCTGACTGAATGAAAGGAGCTGGCATCTCACTCTCTTTGAATCTTCTTTATCATGCTTGGATTAGCAGGAAAAAGCAAAAAATTTCAGAATTGCACCTTGCAATGTGGAGATATTACTGTTTGTGCATTTACAATATTCATTGATTTTTGCCATTGAAAAACATGTTTTTCATATACCAGAAATGTTTGAAGCTACTGACTGAATGAAAGGAGCTGGCATCTCACTCTCTTTGAATCTTCTTTATCATGCTAGGATTAACAGGAAAAAGCAAAAAATTTCAGAATTGCACCTTGCAATGTGGAGATATTACTGTTTGTGCATTTACAATATTCATTGATTTTTGCCATTGAAAAACGTCCAGAAATGATTGAAGCTACTGACTGAATGAAAGCAGCTGGCATCTCACTGAATTTTCTTTATCATGCTAAGAGGAGCAGGAAAAAGCAAAAAATTTCAGAATTGCACCTTGCAATGCGGAGAAATTACTGTTTGTGCATTTACAATATTCATTGATTTTTGCCATTGAAAAACGTCCAGAAATGATTGAAGCTACTGACTGAATGAAAGGAGCTGGCATCTCACTCTCTTTGAATCGTCTTTATCATGCTAAGAGGAGCAGGAAAAAGCAAAAAATTTCAGAATTGCACATTGCAATGCGGAGAAATTACTGTTTGTGCATTTACAATATTCATTGATTTTTGCCATTGAAAAACATCATGTTATTCATATACCAGAAATGTTTGAAGCTACTGACTGAATGAAAGGAGCTGGCATCTCACTCTCTTTGAATCTTCTTTATCATGCTAAGAGGAGCAGGAAAAAGCAAAAAATTTCAGAATTGCACCTTGCAATGTGGAGAAATTACTGTTTGTGCATTTACAATATTCATTGATTTTTGCCATTGAAAAACATCATGTTATTCATATACCAGAAATGTTTGAAGCTACTGACTGAATGAAAGGAGCTGGCATCTCACTCTCTTTGAATCTTCTTTATCATGCTTGGATTAGCAGGAAAAAGCAAAAAATTTCAGAATTGCACCTTGCAATGTGGAGATATTACTGTTTGTGCATTTACAATATTCATTGATTTTTGCCATTGAAAAACATGTTTTTCATATACCAGAAATGTTTGAAGCTACTGACTGAATGAAAGGAGCTGGCATCTCACTCTCTTTGAATCTTCTTTATCATGCTAGGATTAGCAGGAAAAAGCAAAAAATTTCAGAATTGCACCTTGCAATGTGGAGATATTACTGTTTGTGCATTTACAATATTCATTGATTTTTGCCATTGAAAAACATGTTTTTCATATACCAGAAATGTTTGAAGCTACTGACTGAATGAAAGGAGCTGGCATCTCACTCTCTTTGAATCTTCTTTATCATGCTAGGATTAACAGGAAAAAGCAAAAAATTTCAGAATTGCACCTTGCAATGTGGAGATATTACTGTTTGTGCATTTACAATATTCATTGATTTTTGCCATTGAAAAACGTCCAGAAATGTTTGAAGCTACTGACTGAATGAAAGGAGCTGGCATCTCACTCTCTTTGAATCTTCTTTATCATGCTAGGATTAGCAGGAAAAAGCAAAAAATTTCAGAATTGCACCTTGCAATGTGGAGATATTGCTGTTTGTGCATTTACAATATTCATTGATTTTTGCCATTGAAAAACATGTTTTTCATATACAAGAAATGTTTGAAGCTACTGACTGAATGAAAGGAGCTGGCATCTCACTCTCTTTGAATCTTCTTTATCATGCTAGGATTAGCAGGAAAAAGCAAAAAATTTCAGAATTGCACCTTGCAATGTGGAGATATTACTGTTTGTGCATTTACAATATTCATTGATTTTTGCCATTGAAAAACGTCCAGAAATGTTTGAAGCTACTGACTGAATGAAAGGAGCTGGCATCTCACTCTCTTTGAATCTTCTTTATCATGCTAGGATTAGCAGGAAAAAGCAAAAAATTTCAGAATTGCACCTTGCAATGTGGAGATATTACTGTTTGTGCATTTACAATATTCATTGATTTTTGCCATTGAAAAACATGTTTTTCATATACCAGAAATGTTTGAAGCTACTGACGGAATGAAAGGAGCTGGCATCTCACTCTCTTTGAATCTTCTTTATCATGCTAGGATTAGCAGGAAAAAGCAAAAAATTTCAGAATTGCACCTTGCAATGTGGAGATATTACTGTTTGTGCATTTACAATATTCATTGATTTTTGCCATTGAAAAACATGTTTTTCATATACCAGAAATGTTTGAAGCTACTGACTGAATGAAAGGAGCTGGCATCTCACTGTCTTTGAATCTTCTTTATCATGCTAGGATTAACAGGAAAAAGCAAAAAATTTCAGAATTGCACCTTGCAATGTGGAGATATTACTGTTTGTGCATTTACAATATTCATTGATTTTGCCATTGAAAAACGTCCAGAAATGTTTGAAGCTACTGACTGAATGAAAGGAGCTGGCATCTCACTCTCTTTAAATCTTCTTTATCATGCTAGGATTAGCAGGAAAAAGCAAAAAAAATTCAGAATTGCACCTTGCAATGTGGAGATTTTACTGTTTGTGCATTTACAATATTCATTGATTTTTGCCATTGAAAAACATGTTTTTCATATACCAGAAATGTTTGAAGCTACTGACTGAATGAAAGGAGCTGGCATCTCACTCTCTTTGAATCTTCTTTATCATGCTAGGATAAGCAGGAAAAAGCAAAAAATTTCAGAATTGCACCTTGCAATGTGGAGATATTACTGTTTGTGCATTTACAATATTCATTGATTTTTGCCATTGAAAAACATGTTTTTCATATACCAGAAATGTTTGAAGCTACTGACTTGAATGAAAGGAGCTGGCATCTCACTCTCTTTGAATCTTCTTTATCATGCTAGGATTAACAGGAAAAAGCAAAAAATTTCAGAATTGCACCTTGCAATGTGGAGATATTACTGTTTGTGCATTTACAATATTCATTGATTTTTGCCATTGAAAAACGTCCAGAAATGTTTGAAGCTACTGACTGAATGAAAGGAGCTGGTATCTCACTCTCTTTGAATCTTCTTTATCATGCTAGGATTAGCAGGAAAAAGCAAAAAATTTCAGAATTGCACCTTGCAATGTGGAGATATTACTGTTTGTGCATTTACAATATTCATTGATTTTTGCCATTGAAAAACATGTTTTTCATATACAAGAAATGTTTGAAGCTACTGACTGAATGAAAGGAGCTGGCATCTCACTCTCTTTGAATCTTCTTTATCATGCTAGGATTAGCAGGAAAAAGCAAAAAATTTCAGAATTGCACCTTGCAATGTGGAGATATTACTGTTTGTGCATTTACAATATTCATTGATTTTTGCCATTGAAAAACGTCCAGAAATGTTTGAAGCTACTGACTGAATGAAATAAGCTGGCATCTCACTCTCTTTGAATCTTCTTTATCATGCTAGGATTAGCAGGAAAAAGCAAAAAATTTCAGAATTGCACCTTGCAATGTGGAGATATTACTGTTTGTGCATTTACAATATTCATTGATTTTGCCATTGAAAAACGTCCAGAAATGTTTGAAGCTACTGACTGAATGAAAGGAGCTGGCATCTCACTCTCTTTGAATCTTCTTTATCATGCTAGGATTAGCAGGAAAAAGCAAAAAATTTCAGAATTGCACCTTGCAATGTGGAGATATTACTGTTTGTGCATTTACAATATTCATTGATTTTTGCCATTGAAAAACATGTTTTTCATATACCAGAAATGTTTGAAGCTACTGACGGAATGAAAGGAGCTGGCATCTCACTCTCTTTGAATCTTCTTTATCATGCTAGGATTAGCAGGAAAAAGCAAAAAATTTCAGAATTGCACCTTGCAATGTGGAGATATTACTGTTTGTGCATTTACAATATTCATTGATTTTTGCCATTGAAAAACATGTTTTTCATATACCAGAAATGTTTGAAGCTACTGACTGAATGAAAGGAGCTGGCATCTCACTGTCTTTGAATCTTCTTTATCATGCTAGGATTAACAGGAAAAAGCAAAAAATTTCAGAATTGCACCCTGCAATGTGGAGATATTACTGTTTGTGCATTTACAATATTCATTGATTTTGCCATTGAAAAACGTCCAGAAATGTTTGAAGCTACTGACTGAATGAAAGGAGCTGGCATCTCACTCTCTTTGAATCTTCTTTATCATGCTAGGATAAGCAGGAAAAAGCAAAAAATTTCAGAATTGCACCTTGCAATGTGGAGATATTACTGTTTGTGCATTTACAATATTCATTGATTTTTGCCATTGAAAAACATGTTTTTCATATACCAGAAATGTTTGAAGCTACTGACGGAATGAAAGGAGCTGGCATCTCACTCTCTTTGAATCTTCTTTATCATGCTAGGATTAGCAGGAAAAAGCAAAAAATTTCAGAATTGCACCTTGCAATGTGGAGATATTACTGTTTGTGCATTTACAATATTCATTGATTTTTGCCATTGAAAAACATGTTTTTCATATACCAGAAATGTTTGAAGCTACTGACTGAATGAAAGGAGCTGGCATCTCACTGTCTTTGAATCTTCTTTATCATGCTAGGATTAACAGGAAAAAGCAAAAAATTTCAGAATTGCACCTTGCAATGTGGAGATATTACTGTTTGTGCATTTACAATATTCATTGATTTTGCCATTGAAAAACGTCCAGAAATGTTTGAAGCTACTGACTGAATGAAAGGAGCTGGCATCTCACTCTCTTTGAATCTTCTTTATCATGCTAGGATTAGCAGGAAAAAGCAAAAAAATTTCAGAATTGCACCCTGCAATGTGGAGATATTACTGTTTGTGCATTTACAATATTCATTGATTTTTGCCATTGAAAAACATGTTTTTCATATACCAGAAATGTTTGAAGCTACTGACTGAATGAAAGGAGCTGGCATCTCACTCTCTTTGAATCTTCTTTATCATGCTAGGATAAGCAGGAAAAAGCAAAAAATTTCAGAATTGCACCTTGCAATGTGGAGATATTACTGTTTGTGCATTTACAATATTCATTGATTTTTGCCATTGAAAAACATGTTTTTCATATACCAGAAATGTTTGAAGCTACTGACTGAATGAAAGGAGCTGGCATCTCACTCTCCTTGAATCTTCTTTATCATGCTAAGAGGAGCAGGAAAAAGCAAAAAATTTCAGAATTGCACCTTGCAATGCGGAGAAATTACTGTTTGTGCATTTACAATATTCATTGATTTTTGCCATTGAAAAACATCATGTTATTCATATACCAGAAATGTTTGAAGCTACTGACTGAATGAAAGGAGCTGGCATCTCACTCTCTTTGAATCTTCTTTATCATGCTAAGAGGAGCAGGAAAAAGCAAAAAATTTCAGAATTGCACCTTGCAATGCGGAGAAATTACTGTTTGTGCATTTACAATATTCATTGATTTTTGCCATTGAAAAACATCACGTTATTCATATACCAGAAATGATTGAAGCTACTGACTGAATGAAAGGAGCTGGCATCTCACTCTCTTTGAATCTTCTTTATCATGCTAAGAGGAGCAGGAAAAAGCAAAAAATTTCAGAGTTGCACCTTGCAATGCGGAGAAATTACTGTTTGTGCATTTACAATATTCATTGATTTTTGCAATTGAAAAACGTCCAGAAATGATTGAAGCTACTGACTGAATGAAAGGAGCTGGCATCTCACTCTCTTTGAATCTTCTTTATCATGCTAAGAGGAGCAGGAAAAAGCAAAAAATTTCAGAATTGCACCTTGCAATGCGGAGAAATTACTGTTTGTGCATTTACAATATTCATTGATTTTTGCCATTGAAAAACATCATGTTATTCATATACCAGGAATGTTTGAAGCTACTGACTGAATGAAAGGAGCTGGCATCTCACTCTCTTTGAATCTTCTTTATCATGCTAAGAGGAGCAGGAAAAAGCAAAAAATTTCAGAATTGCACCTTGCAATGCGGAGAAATTACTGTTTGTGCATTTACAATATTCATTGATTTTTGCCATTGAAAAACGTCCAGAAATGATTGAAGCTACTGACTGAATGAAAGGAGCTGGCATCTCACTCTCTTTTAATCTTGTTTATCATGCTAAGAGGAGCAGGAAAAAGCAAAAAATTTCAGAATTGCACCTTGCAATGCGGAGAAATTACTGTTTGTGCATTTACAATATTCATTGATTTTTGCCATTGAAAAACGTCCAGAAATGATTGAAGCTACTGACTGAATGAAAGGAGCTGGCATCTCACTCTCTTTGAATCTTCTTTATCATGCTAAGAGGAGCAGGAAAAAGCAAAAAATTTCAGAATTGCACCTTGCAATGCGGAGAAATTACTGTTTGTGCATTTACAATATTCATTGATTTTTGCCATTGAAAAACATCATGTTATTCATATACCAGAAATGATTGAAGCTACTGACTGAATGAAAGGAGCTGGCATCTCACTCTCTTTGAATCTTCTTTATCATGCTAAGAGGAGCAGGAAAAAGTAAAAAATTTCAGAATTGCACCTTGCAATGCGGAGAAATTACTGTTTGTGCATTTACAATATTCAATGATTTTTGCCATTGAAAAACGTCCAGAAATGATTGAAGCTACTGACTGAATGAAAGGAGCTGGCATCTCACTCTCTTTGAATCTTCTTTATCATGCTAAGAGGAGCAGGAAAAAGCAAAAAATTTCAGAATTGCACCTTGCAATGCGGAGAAATTACTGTTTGTGCATTTACAATATTCATTGATTTTTGCCATTGAAAAACATCATGTTATTCATATACCAGAAATGATTGAAGCTACTGACTGAATGAAAGGAGCTGGCATCTCACTCTCTTTGAATCTTCTTTATCATGCTAAGAGGAGCAGGAAAAAGTAAAAAATTTCAGAATTGCACCTTGCAATGCGGAGAAATTACTGTTTGTGCATTTACAATATTCAATGATTTTTGCCTTTGAAAAACGTCCAGAAATGATTGAAGCTACTGACTGAACGAAAGGAGCTGGCATCTCACTCTCTTTGAATCTTCTTTATCATGCTAAGAGGAGCAGGAAAAAGCAAAAAATTTCAGAATTGCACCTTGCAATGCGGAGAAATTACTGTTTGTGCATTTACAATATTCATTGATTTTTGCCATTGAAAAACATCATGTTATTCATATACCAGAAATGATTGATGCTACTGACTGAATGAAAGGAGCTGGCATCTCACTCTCTTTGAATCTTCTTTATCATGCTAAGAGGAGCAGGAAAAAGCAAAAAATTTCAGAATTGCACCTTGCAATGCGGAGAAATTACTGTTTGTGCATTTACAATATTCATTGATTTTTGCCATTGAAAAACATCATGTTATTCATATACCAGAAATGTTTGAAGCTACTGACTGAATGAAAGGAGCTGGCATCTCACTCTCTTTGAATCTTCTTTATCATGCTAAGAGGAGCAGGAAAAAGCAAAAAATTTCAGAATTGCACCTTGCAATGCGGAGAAATTACTGTTTGTGCATTTACAATATTCATTGATTTTTGCAATTGAAAAACGTCCAGAAATGATTGAAGCTACTGACTGAATGAAAGGAGCTGGCATCTCACTCTCTTTGAATCTTCTTTATCATGCTAAGAGGAGCAGGAAAAAGCAAAAAATTTCAGAATTGCACCTTGCAATGCGGAGAAATTACTGTTTGTGCATTTACAATATTCATTGATTTTTGCCATTGAAAAACATTATGTTATTCATATACCAGGAATGTTTGAAGCTACTGACTGAATGAAAGGAGCTGGCATCTCACTCTCTTTGAATCTTCTTTATCATGCTAAGAGGAGCAGGAAAAAGTAAAAAATTTCAGAATTGCACCTTGCAATGCGGAGAAATTACTGTTTGTGCATTTACAATATTCATTGATTTTTGCCATTGAAAAACGTCCAGAAATGATTGAAGCTACTGACTGAATGAAAGGAGCTGGCATCTCACTCTCTTTGAATCTTGTTTATCATGCTAAGAGGAGCAGGAAAAAGCAAAAAATTTCAGAATTGCACCTTGCAATGCGAAGAAATTACTGTTTGTGCATTTACAATATTCATTGATGTTTGCCATTGAAAAACGTCCAGAAATGATTGAAGCTACTGACTGAATGAAAGGAGCTGGCATCTCACTTTCTTTGAATCTTCTTTATTATGCTAAGAGGAGCAGGAAAAAGCAAAAAATTTCAGAATTGCACCTTGCAATGCGGAGAAATTACTGTTTGTGCATTTACAATATTCATTGATTTTTGCCATTGAAAAACATCATGTTATTCATATACCAGAAATGATTGAAGCTACTGACTGAATGAAAGGAGCTGGCATCTCACTCTCTTTGAATCTTCTTTATCATGCTAAGAGGAGCAGGAAAAAGTAAAAAATTTCAGAATTGCACCTTGCAATGCGGAGAAATTACTGTTTGTGCATTTACAATATTCAATGATTTTTGCCATTGAAAAACGTCCAGAAATGATTGAAGCTACTGACTGAATGAAAGGAGCTGGCATCTCACTCTCTGTGAATCTTCTTTATCATGCTAAGAGGAGCAGGAAAAAGCAAAAAACTTCAGAATTGCACCTTGCAATGCGGAGAAATTACTGTTTGTGCATTTACAATATTCATTGATTTTTGCCATTGAAAAACATCATGTTATTCATATACCAGAAATGATTGAAGCTACTGACTGAATGAAAGGAGCTGGCATCTCACTCTCTTTGAATCTTCTTTATCATGCTAAGAGGAGCAGGAAAAAGTAAAAAATTTCAGAATTGCACCTTGCAATGCGGAGAAATTACTGTTTGTGCATTTACAATATTCAATGATTTTTGCCTTTGAAAAACGTCCAGAAATGATTGAAGCTACTGACTGAACGAAAGGAGCTGGCATCTCACTCTCTTTGAATCTTCTTTATCATGCTAAGAGGAGCAGGAAAAAGCAAAAAATTTCAGAATTGCACCTTGCAATGCGGAGAAATTACTGTTTGTGCATTTACAATATTCATTGATTTTTGCCATTGAAAAACATCATGTTATTCATATACCAGAAATGTTTGAAGCTACTGACTGAATGAAAGGAGCTGGCATCTCACTCTCTTTGAATCTTCTTTATCATGCTAAGAGGAGCAGGAAAAAGTAAAAAATTTCAGAATTGCACCTTGCAATGCGGAGAAATTACTGTTTGTGCATTTACAATATTCATTGATTTTTGCCATTGAAAAACGTCCAGAAATGATTGAAGCTACTGACTGAATGAAAGGAGCTGGCATCTCACTCTCTTTGAATCTTGTTTATCATGCTAAGAGGAGCAGGAAAAAGCAAAAAATTTCAGAATTGCACCTTGCAATGCGAAGAAATTACTGTTTGTGCATTTACAATATTCATTGATGTTTGCCATTGAAAAACGTCCAGAAATGATTGAAGCTACTGACTGAATGAAAGGAGCTGGCATCTCACTTTCTTTGAATCTTCTTTATTATGCTAAGAGGAGCAGGAAAAAGCAAAAAATTTCAGAATTGCACCTTGCAATGCGGAGAAATTACTGTTTGTGCATTTACAATATTCATTGATTTTTGCCATTGAAAAACATCATGTTATTCATATACCAGAAATGATTGAAGCTACTGACTGAATGAAAGGAGCTGGCATCTCACTCTCTTTGAATCTTCTTTATCATGCTAAGAGGAGCAGGAAAAAGTAAAAAATTTCAGAATTGCACCTTGCAATGCGGAGAAATTACTGTTTGTGCATTTACAATATTCAATGATTTTTGCCATTGAAAAACGTCCAGAAATGATTGAAGCTACTGACTGAATGAAAGGAGCTGGCATCTCACTCTCTGTGAATCTTCTTTATCATGCTAAGAGGAGCAGGAAAAAGCAAAAAACTTCAGAATTGCACCTTGCAATGCGGAGAAATTACTGTTTGTGCATTTACAATATTCATTGATTTTTGCCATTGAAAAACATCATGTTATTCATATACCAGAAATGATTGAAGCTACTGACTGAATGAAAGGAGCTGGCATCTCACTCTCTTTGAATCTTCTTTATCATGCTAAGAGGAGCAGGAAAAAGTAAAAAATTTCAGAATTGCACCTTGCAATGCGGAGAAATTACTGTTTGTGCATTTACAATATTCAATGATTTTTGCCTTTGAAAAACGTCCAGAAATGATTGAAGCTACTGACTGAACGAAAGGAGCTGGCATCTCACTCTCTTTGAATCTTCTTTATCATGCTAAGAGGAGCAGGAAAAAGCAAAAAATTTCAGAATTGCACCTTGCAATGCGGAGAAATTACTGTTTGTGCATTTACAATATTCATTGATTTTTGCCATTGAAAAACGTCCAGAAATGATTGAAGCTACTGACTGAATGAAAGCAGCTGGCATCTCACTCTGAATTTTCTTTATCATGCTAAGAGGAGCAGGAAAAAGCAAAAAATTTCAGAATTGCACCTTGCAATGCGGAGAAATTACTGTTTGTGCATTTACAATATTCATTGATTTTTGCCATTGAAAAACGTCCAGAAATGATTGAAGCTACTGACTGAATGAAAGGAGCTGGCATCTCACTCTCTTTGAATCGTCTTTATCATGCTAAGAGGAGCAGGAAAAAGCAAAAAATTTCAGAATTGCACCTTGCAATGCGGAGAAATTACTGTTTGTGCATTTACAATATTCATTGATTTTTGCCATTGAAAAACATCATGTTATTCATATACCAGAAATGTTTGAAGCTACTGACTGAATGAAAGGAGCTGGCATCTCACTCTCTTTGAATCTTCTTTATCATGCTAAGAGGAGCAGGAAAAAGCAAAAAATTTCAGAATTGCACCTTGCAATGCGGAGAAATTACTGTTTGTGCATTTACAATATTCATTGATTTTTGCCATTGAAAAACATCATGTTATTCATATACCAGAAATGTTTGAAGCTACTGACTGAATGAAAGGAGCTGGCATCTCACTCTCTTTGAATCTTCTTTATCATGCTAAGAGGAGCAGGAAAAAGCAAAAAATTTCAGAATTGCACCTTGCAATGCGGAGAAATTACTGTTTGTGCATTTACAATATTCATTGATTTTTGCCATTGAAAAACGTCCAGAAATGATTGAAGCTACTGACTGAATGAAAGCAGCTGGCATCTCACTCTGAATTTTCTTTATCATGCTAAGAGGAGCAGGAAAAAGCAAAAAATTTCAGAATTGCACCTTGCAATGCGGAGAAATTACTGTTTGTGCATTTACAATATTCATTGATTTTTGCCATTGAAAAACGTCCAGAAATGATTGAAGCTACTGACTGAATGAAAGGAGCTGGCATCTCACTCTCTTTGAATCGTCTTTATCATGCTAAGAGGAGCAGGAAAAAGCAAAAAATTTCAGAATTGCACCTTGCAATGCGGAGAAATTACTGTTTGTGCATTTACAATATTCATTGATTTTTGCCATTGAAAAACATCATGTTATTCATATACCAGAAATGTTTGAAGCTACTGACTGAATGAAAGGAGCTGGCATCTCACTCTCTTTGAATCTTCTTTATCATGCTAAGAGGAGCAGGAAAAAGCAAAAAATTTCAGAATTGCACCTTGCAATGCGAAGAAATTACTGTTTGTGCATTTACAATATTCATTGATTTTGCCATTGAAAAACATCATGTTATTCATATACCAGAAATGTTTGAAGCTGCTGACTGAATGAAAGGAGCTGGCATCTCACTCTCTTTGAATCTTCTTTATCATGCTTGGATTAGCAGGAAAAAGCAAAAAATTTCAGAATTGCACCTTGCAATGTGGAGATATTACTGTTTGTGCATTTACAATATTCATTGATTTTTGCCATTGAAAAACATGTTTTTCATATACCAGAAATGTTTGAAGCTACTGACTGAATGAAAGGAGCTGGCATCTCACTCTCTTTGAATCTTCTTTATCATGCTAGGATTAACAGGAAAAAGCAAAAAATTTCAGAATTGCACCTTGCAATGTGGAGATATTACTGTTTGTGCATTTACAATATTCATTGATTTTTGCCATTGAAAAACGTCCAGAAATGATTGAAGCTACTGACTGAATGAAAGCAGCTGGCATCTCACTGAATTTTCTTTATCATGCTAAGAGGAGCAGGAAAAAGCAAAAAATTTCAGAATTGCACCTTGCAATGCGGAGAAATTACTGTTTGTGCATTTACAATATTCATTGATTTTTGCCATTGAAAAACGTCCAGAAATGATTGAAGCTACTGACTGAATGAAAGGAGCTGGCATCTCACTCTCTTTGAATCGTCTTTATCATGCTAAGAGGAGCAGGAAAAAGCAAAAAATTTCAGAATTGCACATTGCAATGCGGAGAAATTACTGTTTGTGCATTTACAATATTCATTGATTTTTGCCATTGAAAAACATCATGTTATTCATATACCAGAAATGTTTGAAGCTACTGACTGAATGAAAGGAGCTGGCATCTCACTCTCTTTGAATCTTCTTTATCATGCTAAGAGGAGCAGGAAAAAGCAAAAAATTTCAGAATTGCACCTTGCAATGCGGAGAAATTACTGTTTGTGCATTTACAATATTCATTGATTTTTGCCATTGAAAAACATCATGTTATTCATATACCAGAAATGTTTGAAGCTACTGACTGAATGAAAGGAGCTGGCATCTCACTCTCTTTGAATCTTCTTTATCATGCTTGGATTAGCAGGAAAAAGCAAAAAATTTCAGAATTGCACCTTGCAATGTGGAGATATTACTGTTTGTGCATTTACAATATTCATTGATTTTTGCCATTGAAAAACATGTTTTTCATATACCAGAAATGTTTGAAGCTACTGACTGAATGAAAGGAGCTGGCATCTCACTCTCTTTGAATCTTCTTTATCATGCTAGGATTAGCAGGAAAAAGCAAAAAATTTCAGAATTGCACCTTGCAATGTGGAGATATTACTGTTTGTGCATTTACAATATTCATTGATTTTTGCCATTGAAAAACATGTTTTTCATATACCAGAAATGTTTGAAGCTACTGACTGAATGAAAGGAGCTGGCATCTCACTCTCTTTGAATCTTCTTTATCATGCTAGGATTAACAGGAAAAAGCAAAAAATTTCAGAATTGCACCTTGCAATGTGGAGATATTACTGTTTGTGCATTTACAATATTCATTGATTTTTGCCATTGAAAAACGTCCAGAAATGTTTGAAGCTACTGACTGAATGAAAGGAGCTGGCATCTCACTCTCTTTGAATCTTCTTTATCATGCTAGGATTAGCAGGAAAAAGCAAAAAATTTCAGAATTGCACCTTGCAATGTGGAGATATTGCTGTTTGTGCATTTACAATATTCATTGATTTTTGCCATTGAAAAACATGTTTTTCATATACAAGAAATGTTTGAAGCTACTGACTGAATGAAAGGAGCTGGCATCTCACTCTCTTTGAATCTTCTTTATCATGCTAGGATTAGCAGGAAAAAGCAAAAAATTTCAGAATTGCACCTTGCAATGTGGAGATATTACTGTTTGTGCATTTACAATATTCATTGATTTTTGCCATTGAAAAACGTCCAGAAATGTTTGAAGCTACTGACTGAATGAAAGGAGCTGGCATCTCACTCTCTTTGAATCTTCTTTATCATGCTAGGATTAGCAGGAAAAAGCAAAAAATTTCAGAATTGCACCTTGCAATGTGGAGATATTACTGTTTGTGCATTTACAATATTCATTGATTTTTGCCATTGAAAAACATGTTTTTCATATACCAGAAATGTTTGAAGCTACTGACGGAATGAAAGGAGCTGGCATCTCACTCTCTTTGAATCTTTTTTATCATGCTAGGATTAGCAGGAAAAAGCAAAAAATTTCAGAATTGCACCTTGCAATGTGGAGATATTACTGTTTGTGCATTTACAATATTCATTGATTTTTGCCATTGAAAAACATGTTTTTCATATACCAGAAATGTTTGAAGCTACTGACTGAATGAAAGGAGCTGGCATCTCACTGTCTTTGAATCTTCTTTATCATGCTAGGATTAACAGGAAAAAGCAAAAAATTTCAGAATTGCACCTTGCAATGTGGAGATATTACTGTTTGTGCATTTACAATATTCATTGATTTTGCCATTGAAAAACGTCCAGAAATGTTTGAAGCTACTGACTGAATGAAAGGAGCTGGCATCTCACTCTCTTTAAATCTTCTTTATCATGCTAGGATTAGCAGGAAAAAGCAAAAAAATTTCAGAATTGCACCTTGCAATGTGGAGATTTTACTGTTTGTGCATTTACAATATTCATTGATTTTTGCCATTGAAAAACATGTTTTTCATATACCAGAAATGTTTGAAGCTACTGACTGAATGAAAGGAGCTGGCATCTCACTCTCTTTGAATCTTCTTTATCATGCTAGGATAAGCAGGAAAAAGCAAAAAATTTCAGAATTGCACCTTGCAATGTGGAGATATTACTGTTTGTGCATTTACAATATTCATTGATTTTTGCCATTGAAAAACATGTTTTTCATATACCAGAAATGTTTGAAGCTACTGACTTGAATGAAAGGAGCTGGCATCTCACTCTCTTTGAATCTTCTTTATCATGCTAGGATTAACAGGAAAAAGCAAAAAATTTCAGAATTGCACCTTGCAATGTGGAGATATTACTGTTTGTGCATTTACAATATTCATTGATTTTTGCCATTGAAAAACGTCCAGAAATGTTTGAAGCTACTGACTGAATGAAAGGAGCTGGTATCTCACTCTCTTTGAATCTTCTTTATCATGCTAGGATTAGCAGGAAAAAGCAAAAAATTTCAGAATTGCACCTTGCAATGTGGAGATATTACTGTTTGTGCATTTACAATATTCATTGATTTTTGCCATTGAAAAACATGTTTTTCATATACAAGAAATGTTTGAAGCTACTGACTGAATGAAAGGAGCTGGCATCTCACTCTCTTTGAATCTTCTTTATCATGCTAGGATTAGCAGGAAAAAGCAAAAAATTTCAGAATTGCACCTTGCAATGTGGAGATATTACTGTTTGTGCATTTACAATATTCATTGATTTTTGCCATTGAAAAACGTCCAGAAATGTTTGAAGCTACTGACTGAATGAAATTAGCTGGCATCTCACTCTCTTTGAATCTTCTTTATCATGCTAGGATTAGCAGGAAAAAGCAAAAAATTTCAGAATTGCACCTTGCAATGTGGAGATATTACTGTTTGTGCATTTACAATATTCATTGATTTTGCCATTGAAAAACGTCCAGAAATGTTTGAAGCTACTGACTGAATGAAAGGAGCTGGCATCTCACTCTCTTTGAATCTTCTTTATCATGCTAGGATTAGCAGGAAAAAGCAAAAAATTTCAGAATTGCACCTTGCAATGTGGAGATATTACTGTTTGTGCATTTACAATATTCATTGATTTTTGCCATTGAAAAACATGTTTTTCATATACCAGAAATGTTTGAAGCTACTGACGGAATGAAAGGAGCTGGCATCTCACTCTCTTTGAATCTTCTTTATCATGCTAGGATTAGCAGGAAAAAGCAAAAAATTTCAGAATTGCACCTTGCAATGTGGAGATATTACTGTTTGTGCATTTACAATATTCATTGATTTTTGCCATTGAAAAACATGTTTTTCATATACCAGAAATGTTTGAAGCTACTGACTGAATGAAAGGAGCTGGCATCTCACTGTCTTTGAATCTTCTTTATCATGCTAGGATTAACAGGAAAAAGCAAAAAATTTCAGAATTGCACCCTGCAATGTGGAGATATTACTGTTTGTGCATTTACAATATTCATTGATTTTGCCATTGAAAAACGTCCAGAAATGTTTGAAGCTACTGACTGAATGAAAGGAGCTGGCATCTCACTCTCTTTGAATCTTCTTTATCATGCTAGGATAAGCAGGAAAAAGCAAAAAATTTCAGAATTGCACCTTGCAATGTGGAGATATTACTGTTTGTGCATTTACAATATTCATTGATTTTTGCCATTGAAAAACATGTTTTTCATATACCAGAAATGTTTGAAGCTACTGACGGAATGAAAGGAGCTGGCATCTCACTCTCTTTGAATCTTCTTTATCATGCTAGGATTAGCAGGAAAAAGCAAAAAATTTCAGAATTGCACCTTGCAATGTGGAGATATTACTGTTTGTGCATTTACAATATTCATTGATTTTTGCCATTGAAAAACATGTTTTTCATATACCAGAAATGTTTGAAGCTACTGACTGAATGAAAGGAGCTGGCATCTCACTGTCTTTGAATCTTCTTTATCATGCTAGGATTAACAGGAAAAAGCAAAAAATTTCAGAATTGCACCTTGCAATGTGGAGATATTACTGTTTGTGCATTTACAATATTCATTGATTTTGCCATTGAAAAACGTCCAGAAATGTTTGAAGCTACTGACTGAATGAAAGGAGCTGGCATCTCACTCTCTTTGAATCTTCTTTATCATGCTAGGATTAGCAGGAAAAAGCAAAAAAATTTCAGAATTGCACCCTGCAATGTGGAGATATTACTGTTTGTGCATTTACAATATTCATTGATTTTTGCCATTGAAAAACATGTTTTTCATATACCAGAAATGTTTGAAGCTACTGACTGAATGAAAGGAGCTGGCATCTCACTCTCTTTGAATCTTCTTTATCATGCTAGGATAAGCAGGAAAAAGCAAAAAATTTCAGAATTGCACCTTGCAATGTGGAGATATTACTGTTTGTGCATTTACAATATTCATTGATTTTTGCCATTGAAAAACATGTTTTTCATATACCAGAAATGTTTGAAGCTACTGACTTGAATGAAAGGAGCTGGCATCTCACTCTCTTTGAATCTTCTTTATCATGCTAGGATTAACAGGAAAAAGCAAAAAATTTCAGAATTGCGCCTTGCAATGTGGAGATATTACTGTTTGTGCATTTACAATATTCATTGATTTTTGCCATTGAAAAACGTCCAGAAATGTTTGAAGCTACTGACTGAATGAAAGGAGCTGGTATCTCACTCTCTTTGAATCTTCTTTATCATGCTAGGATTAGCAGGAAAAAGCAAAAAATTTCAGAATTGCACCTTGCAATGTGGAGATATTACTGTTTATGCATTTACAATATTCATTGATTTTTGCCATTGAAAAACATGTTTTTCATATACAAGAAATGTTTGAAGCTACTGACTGAATGAAAGGAGCTGGCATCTCACTCTCTTTGAATCTTCTTTATCATGCTAGGATTAGCAGGAAAAAGCAAAAAATTTCAGAATTGCACCTTGCAATGTGGAGATATTACTGTTTGTGCATTTACAATATTCATTGATTTTTGCCATTGAAAAACGTCCAGAAATGTTTGAAGCTACTGACTGAATGAAATTAGCTGGCATCTCACTCTCTTTGAATCTTCTTTATCATGCTAGGATTAGCAGGAAAAAGCAAAAAATTTCAGAATTGCACCTTGCAATGTGGAGATATTACTGTTTGTGCATTTACAATATTCATTGATTTTTGCCATTGAAAAACATGTTTTTCATATACCAGAAATGTTTGAAGCTACTGACTGAATGAAAGGAGCTGGTATCTCACTCTCTTTGAATCTTCTTTATCATGCTAGGATTAACAGGAAAAAGCAAAAAATTTCAGAATTGCACCTTGCAATGTGGAGATATTACTGTTTGTGCATTTACAATATTCATTGATTTTTGCCATTGAAAAACGTCCAGAAATGTTTGAAGCTACTGACTGAATGAAAGGAGCTGGCATCTCACTCTCTTTGAATCTTCTTTATCATGCTAGGATTAACAGGAAAAAGCTAAAAATTTCAGAATTGCACCTTGCAATGTGGAGATATTACTGTTTGTGCATTTACAATATTCATTGATTTTTGCCATTGAAAAACATGTTTTTCATATACCAGAAATGTTTGAAGCTACTGACTGAATGAAAGGAGCTGGCATCTCACTCTCTTTGAATCTTCTTTATCATGCTAGGATTAGCAGGAAAAAGCAAAAAATTTAAGAATTGCACCTTGCAATGTGGAGATATTACTGTTTGTGCATTTACAATATTCATTGATTTTTGCCATTGAAAAACATGTTTTTCATATACCAGAAATGTTTGAAGCTACTGACTGAATGAAAGGAGCTGGCATCTCACTCTCTTTGAATCTTCTTTATCATGCTAGGATTAGCAGGAAAAAGCAAAAAATTTCAGAATTGCACCTTGCAATGTGGAGATATTACTGTTTGTGCATTTACAATATTCATTGATTTTTGCCATTGAAAAACATGTTTTTCATATACCAGAAATGTTTGAAGCTACTGACTGAATGAAAGGAGCTGGCATCTCACTCTCTTTGAATCTTCTTTATCATGCTAGGATTAGCAGGAAAAAGCAAAAAATTTCAGAATTGCACCTTGCAATGTGGAGATATTACTGTTTGTGCATTTACAATATTCATTGATTTTTGCCATTGAAAAACATGTTTTTCATATACCAGAAATGTTTGAAGCTACTGACTGAATGAAAGGAGCTGGCATCTCACTCTCTTTGAATCTTCTTTATCATGCTAGGATTAACAGGAAAAAACAAAAAATTTCAGAATTGCACCTTGCAATGTGGAGATATTACTGTTTGTGCATTTACAATATTCATTGATTTTTGCCATTGAAAAACATGTTTTTCATATACCAGAAATGTTTGAAGCTACTGACTGAATGAAAGGAGCTGGCATCTCACTCTCTTTGAATCTTCTTTATCATGCTAGGATTAACAGGAAAAAGCAAAAAATTTCAGAATTGCACCTTGCAATGTGGAGATATTACTGTTTGTGCATTTACAATATTCATTGATTTTTGCCATTGAAAAACGTCCAGAAATGTTTGAAGCTACTGACTGAATGAAAGGAGCTGGCATCTCACTCTCTTTGAATCTTCTTTATCATGCTAGGATTAGCAGGAAAAAGCAAAAAATTTCAGAATTGCACCTTGCAATGTGGAGATATTACTGTTTGTGCATTTACAATATTCATTGATTTTTGCCATTGAAAAACGTCCAGAAATGTTTGAAGCTACTGACTGAATGAAAGGAGCTGGCATCTCACTCTCTTTGAATCTTCTTTATCATGCTAGGATTAGCAGGAAAAAGCAAAAAATTTCAGAATTGCACCTTGCAATGTGGAGATATTACTGTTTGTGCATTTACAATATTCATTGATTTTTGCCATTGAAAAACATGTTTTTCATATACCAGAAATGTTTGAAGCTACTGACTGAATGAAAGGAGCTGGCATCTCACTCTCTTTGAATCTTCTTTATCATGCTAGGATTAGCAGGAAAAAGCAAAAAATTTCAGAATTGCACCTTGCAATGTGGAGATATTACTGTTTGTGCATTTACAATATTCATTGATTTTTGCCATTGAAAAACATGTTTTTCATATACCAGAAATGTTTGAAGCTACTGACTGAATGAAAGGAGCTGGCATCTCACTCTCTTTAAATCTTCTTTATCATGCTAGGATTAACAGGAAAAAGCAAAAAATTTCAGAATTGCACCTTGCAATGTGGAGATATTACTGTTTGTGCATTTACAATATTCATTGATTTTTGCCATTGAAAAACGTCCAGAAATGTTTGAAGCTACTGACTGAATGAAAGGAGCTGGCATCTCACTCTCTTTGAATCTTCTTTATCATGCTAGGATTAGCAGGAAAAAGCAAAAAATTTCAGAATTGCACCTTGCAATGCGGAGAAATTACTGTTTGTGCATTTACAATATTCATTGATTTTTGCCATTGAAAAACATCAATCATTTCTGGTATATGAATAACATGATATTTTTCAATGGCAAAAATCAATGAATTTTGTAAATGCACAAACAGTAATTTCTCCGCATTGCAAGGCGCAATTCTGAAATTTTTTGCTTTTTCCTGCTCCTCTTAGCATGATAAAGAAGATTCAAAGAGAGTGAGATGCCAGCTCCTTTCATTCAGTCAGTAGCTTCAATCATTTCTGGACATTTTTCAATGGCAAAAATCAATGAATATTGTACATGCACAAACAGTAATTTCTCCGCATTGCAAGGTGCAATTCTGAAATTTTTTGCTTTTTCCTGCTCCTCTTAGCATGATAAAGAAGATTCAAAGAGAGTGAGATGCCAGCTCCTTTCATTCAGTCAGTAGCTTCAATCATTTCTGGACGTTTTTCAATGGCAAAAATCAATGAATATTGTAAATGCACAAACAGTAATTTCTCCGCATTGCAAGGTGCAATTCTGAAATTTTTTGCTTTTTCCTGCTCCTCTTAGCATGATAAAGAAGATTCAAAGAGAGTGAGATGCCAGCTCCTTTCATTCAGTCAGTACCTTCAATCATTTCTGGACGTTTTTCAATGGCAAAAATCAATGAATATTGTAAATGCACAAACAGTAATTTCTCCGCATTGCAAGGTGCAATTCTGAAATTTTTTGCTTTTTCCTGCTCCTCTTAGCATGATAAAGAAGATTCAAAGAGAGTGAGATGCCAGCTCCTTTCATTCAGTCAGTAGCTTCAATCATTTCTGGACGCTTTTCAATGGCAAAATTCAATGAATATTGTAAATGCACAAACTGTAATTTCTCCGCATTGCAAGGTGCAATTCTGAAATTTTTTGCTTTTTCCTGCTCCTCTTAGCATGATAAAGAAGATTCAAAGAGAGTGAGATGCCAGCTCCTTTCATTCAGTCAGTAGCTTCAATCATTTCTGGTATATGAATAACATGATGTTTTTCAATAGCAAAAATCAATGAATATTGTAAATGCACAAACAGTAATTTCTCCGCATTGCAAGGTGCAATTCTGAAATTTTTTGCTTTTTCCTGCTCCTCTTAGCATGATAAAGAAGACTCAAAGAGAGTGAGATGCCAGCTCCTTTCATTCAGTCAGTAGCTTCAATCATTTCTGGACGTTTTTCAATGGCAAAAATCAATGAATATTGTAAATGCACAAACAGTAATTTCTCCGCATTGCAAGGTGCAATTCTGAAATTTTTTGCTTTTTCCTGCTCCTCTTAGCATGATAAACAAGATTCAAAGAGAGTGAGATGCCAGCTCCTTTCATTCAGTCAGTAGCTTCAATCATTTCTGGACGTTTTTCAATGGCAAAAATCATTGAATATTGTAAATGCACAAACAGTAATTTCTCCGCATTGCAAGGTGCAATTCTGAAATTTTTTGCTTTTTCCTGCTCCTCTTAGCATGATAAAGAAGATTCAAAGAGAGTGAGATGCCAGCTCCTTTCATTCAGTCAGTAGCTTCAAACATTTCTGGTATATGAATAACATGATGTTTTTCAATGGCAAAAATCAATGAATATTGTAAATGCACAAACAGTAATTTCTCCGCATTGCAAGGTGCAATTCTGAAATTTTTTGCTTTTTCCTGCTCCTCTTAGCATGATAAAGAAGATTCAAAGAGAGTGAGATGCCAGCTCCTTTCGTTCAGTCAGTAGCTTCAATCATTTCTGGACGTTTTTCAATGGCAAAAATCATTGAATATTATAAATGCACAAACAGTAATTTCTCCGCATTGCAAGGTGCAATTCTGAAATTTTTTACTTTTTCCTGCTCCTCTTAGCATGATAAAGAAGATTCAAAGAGAGTGAGATGCCAGCTCCTTTCATTCAGTCAGTAGCTTCAATCATTTCTGGTATATGAATAACATGATGTTTTTCAATGGCAAAAATCAATGAATATTGTAAATGCACAAACAGTAATTTCTCCGCATTGCAAGGTGCAATTCTGAAATTTTTTGCTTTTTCCTGCTCCTCTTAGCATGATAAAGAAGATTCAAAGAGAGTGAGATGCCAGCTCCTTTCATTCAGTCAGTAGCTTCAATCATTTCTGGACGTTTTTCAATGGCAAAAATCAATGAATATTGTAAATGCACAAACAGTAATTTCTCCGCATTGCAAGGTGCAATTCTGAAATTTTTTGCTTTTTCCTGCTCCTCTTAGCATGATAAAGAAGATTCAAAGAGAGTGAGATGCCAGCTCCTTTCATTCAGTCAGTAGCATCAAACATTTCTGGTATATGAATAACATGATGTTTTTCAATGGCAAAAATCAATGAATATTGTAAATGCACAAACAGTAATTTCTTCGCATTGCAAGGTGCAATTCTGAAATTTTTTGCTTTTTCCTGCTCCTCTTAGCATGATAAAGAAGATTCAAAGAGAGTGAGATGCCAGCTCCTTTCATTCAGTCAGTAGCTTCAAACATTTCTGGTATATGAATAACATGATGTTTTTCAATGGCGGCAAAAATCAATGAATATTGTAAATGCACAAACAGTAATTTCTCCGCATTGCAAGGTGCAATTCTGAAATTTTTTGCTTTTTCCTGCTCCTCTTAGCATGATAAAGAAGATTCAAAGAGAGTGAGATGCCAGCTCCTTTCATTCAGTCAGTAGCTTCAATCATTTCTGGACGTTTTTCAATGGCAAAAATCATTGAATATTGTAAATGCACAAACAGTAATTTCTCCGCATTGCAAGGTGCAATTCTGAAATTTTTTTACTTTTTCCTGCTCCTCTTAGCATGATAAAGAAGATTCAAAGAGAGTGAGATGCCAGCTCCTTTCATTCAGTCAGTAGCTTCAATCATTTCTGGTATATGAATAACATGATGTTTTTCAATCGCAAAAATCAATGAATATTGTAAATGCACAAACAGTAATTTCTCCGCATTGCAAGGTGCAATTCTGAAATGTTTTGCTTTTTCCTGCTCCTCTTAGCATGATAAAGAAGATTCAAAGAGAGTGAGATGCCAGCTCCTTTCATTCAGTCAGTAGCTTCAATCATTTCTGGACGTTTTTCAATGGCAAAAATCAATGAATATTGTAAATGCACAAACAGTAATTTCTCCGCATTGCAAGGTGCAATTCTGAAATTTTTTGCTTTTTCCTGCTCCTCTTAGCATGACAAAGAAGATTCAAAGAGAGTGAGATGCCAGATCCTTTCCTTCAGTCAGTAGCTTCAATCATTTCTGGTATATGAATAACATGATGTTTTTCAATGGCAAAAATCAATGAATATTGTAAATGCACAAACAGTAATTTCTCCGCATTGCAAGGCGCAATTCTGAAATTTTTTGCTTTTTCCTGCTCCTCTTAGCATGATAAAGAAGATTCAAAGAGAGTGAGATGCCAGCTCCTTTCATTCAGTCAGTAGCTTCAATCATTTCTGGACATTTTTCAATGGCAAAAATCAATGAATATTGTAAATGCACAAACAGTAATTTCTCCGCATTGCAAGGTGCAATTCTGAAATTTTTTGCTTTTTCCTGCTCCTCTTAGCATGATAAAGAAGATTCAAAGAGAGTGAGATGCCAGCTCCTTTCATTCAGTCAGTAGCTTCAATCATTTCTGGACGTTTTTCAATGGCAAAAATCAATGAATATTGTAAATGCACAAACAGTAATTTCTCCGCATTGCAAGGTGCAATTCTGAAATTTTTTGCTTTTTCCTGCTCCTCTTAGCATGATAAAGAAGATTCAAAGAGAGTGAGATGCCAGCTCCTTTCATTCAGTCAGTAGCTTCAATCATTTCTGGACGTTTTTCAATGGCAAAAATCAATGAATATTGTAAATGCACAAACTGCAATTTCTCCGCATTGCAAGGTGCAATTCTGAATTTTTTTGCTTTTTCCTGCTCCTCTTAGCATGATAAAGAAGATTCAAAGAGAGTGAGATGCCAGCTCCTTTCATTCAGTCAGTAGCTTCAATCATTTCTGGTATATGAATAACATGATGTTTTTCAATGGCAAAAATCAATGAATATTGTAAATGCACAAACAGTAATTTCTCCGCATTGAAAGGTGCAATTCTGAAATTTTTTGCTTTTTCCTGCTCCTCTTAGCATGATAAAGAAGATTCAAAGAGAGTGAGATGCCAGCTCCTTTCATTCAGTCAGTAGCTTCAATCATTTCTGGACGTTTTTCAATGGCAAAAATCATTGAATATTGTAAATGCACAAACAGTAATTTCTCCGCATTGCAAGGTGCAATTCTGAAATTTTTTACTTTTTCCTGCTCCTCTTAGCATGATAAAGAAGATTCAAAGAGTGTGAGATGCCAGCTCCTTTCATTCAGTCAGTAGCTTCAATCATTTCTGGTATATGAATAACATGATGTTTTTCAATCGCAAAAATCAATGAATATTGTAAATGCACAAACAGTAATTTCTCCGCATTGCAAGGTGCAATTCTGAAATGTTTTGCTTTTTCCTGCTCCTCTTAGCATGATAAAGAAGATTCAAAGAGAGTGAGATGCCAGCTCCTTTCATTCAGTCAGTAGCTTCAATCATTTCTGGACGTTTTTCAATGGCAAAAATCAATGAATATTGTAAATGCACAAACAGTAATTTCTCCGCATTGCAAGGTGCAATTCTGAAATTTTTTGCTTTTTCCTGCTCCTCTTAGCATGACAAAGAAGATTCAAAGAGAGTGAGATGCCAGATCCTTTCCTTCAGTCAGTAGCTTCAATCATTTCTGGTATATGAATAACATGATGTTTTTCAATGGCAAAAATCAATGAATTTTGTAAATGCACAAACAGTAATTTCTCCGCATTGCAAGGCGCAATTCTGAACTTTTTTGCTTTTTCCTGCTCCTCTTAGCATGATAAAGAAGATTCAAAGAGAGTGAGATGCCAGCTCCTTTCATTCAGTCAGTAGCTTCAATCATTTCTGGACATTTTTCAATGGCAAAAATCAATGAATATTGTAAATGCACAAACAGTAATTTCTCCGCATTGCAAGGTGCAATTCTGAAATTTTTTGCTTTTTCCTGCTCCTCTTAGCATGATAAAGAAGATTCAAAGAGAGTGAGATGCCAGCTCCTTTCATTCAGTCAGTAGCTTCAATCATTTCTGGACGTTTTTCAATGGCAAAAATCAATGAATATTGTAAATGCACAAACAGTAATTTCTCCGCATTGCAAGGTGCAATTCTGAAATTTTTTGCTTTTTCCTGCTCCTCTTAGCATGATAAAGAAGATTCAAAGAGAGTGATATGCCAGCTCCTTTCATTCAGTCAGTAGCTTCAATCATTTCTGGACGTTTTTCAATGGCAAAAATCATTGAATATTGTAAATGCACAAACAGTAATTTCTCCGCATTGCAAGGTGCAATTCTGAAATTTTTTACTTTTTCCTGCTCCTCTTAGCATGATAAAGAAGATTCAAAGAGAGTGAGATGCCAGCTCCTTTCATTCAGTCAGTAGCTTCAATCATTTCTGGTATATGAATAACATGATGTTTTTCAATCGCAAAAATCAATGAATATTGTAAATGCACAAACAGTAATTTCTCCGCATTGCAAGGTGCAATTCTGAAATGTTTTGCTTTTTCCTGCTCCTCTTAGCATGATAAAGAAGATTCAAAGAGAGTGAGATGCCAGCTCCTTTCATTCAGTCAGTAGCTTCAATCATTTCTGGACGTTTTTCAATGGCAAAAATCAATGAATATTGTAAATGCACAAACAGTAATTTCTCCGCATTGCAAGGTGCAATTCTGAAATTTTTTGCTTTTTCCTGCTCCTCTTAGCATGACAAAGAAGATTCAAAGAGAGTGAGATGCCAGATCCTTTCCTTCAGTCAGTAGCTTCAATCATTTCTGGTATATGAATAACATGATGTTTTTCAATGGCAAAAATCAATGAATTTTGTAAATGCACAAACAGTAATTTCTCCGCATTGCAAGGCGCAATTCTGAAATTTTTTGCTTTTTCCTGCTCCTCTTAGCATGATAAAGAAGATTCAAAGAGAGTGAGATGCCAGCTCCTTTCATTCAGTCAGTAGCTTCAATCATTTCTGGACGCTTTTCAATGGCAAAATTCAATGAATATTGTAAATGCACAAACTGTAATTTCTCCGCATTGCAAGGTGCAATTCTGAAATTTTTTGCTTTTTCCTGCTCCTCTTAGCATGATAAAGAAGATTCAAAGAGAGTGAGATGCCAGCTCCTTTCATTCAGTCAGTAGCTTCAATCATTTCTGGTATATGAATAACATGATGTTTTTCAATAGCAAAAATCAATGAATATTGTAAATGCACAAACAGTAATTTCTCCGCATTGCAAGGTGCAATTCTGAAATTTTTTGCTTTTTCCTGCTCCTCTTAGCATGATAAAGAAGACTCAAAGAGAGTGAGATGCCAGCTCCTTTCATTCAGTCAGTAGCTTCAATCATTTCTGGACGTTTTTCAATGGCAAAAATCAATGAATATTGTAAATGCACAAACAGTAATTTCTCCGCATTGCAAGGTGCAATTCTGAAATTTTTTGCTTTTTCCTGCTCCTCTTAGCATGATAAAGAAGATTCAAAGAGAGTGAGATGCCAGCTCCTTTCATTCAGTCAGTAGCTTCAATCATTTCTGGACGTTTTTCAATGGCAAAAATCAATGAATATTGTAAATGCACAAACTATAATTTCTCCGCATTGCAAGGTGCAATTCTGAAATTTTTTGCTTTTTCCTGCTCCTCTTAGCATGATAAAGAAGATTCAAAGAGAGTGAGATGCCAGCTCCTTTCATTCAGTCAGTAGCTTCAATCATTTCTGGTATATGAATAACATGATGTTTTTCAATAGCAAAAATCAATGAATATTGTAAATGCACAAACAGTAATTTCTCCGCATTGCAAGGTGCAATTCTGAAATTTTTTGCTTTTTCCTGCTCCTCTTAGCATGATAAAGAAGATTCAAAGAGAGTGAGATGCCAGCTCCTTTCATTCAGTCAGTAGCTTCAATCATTTCTGGACGTTTTTCAATGGCAAAAATCAATGAATATTGTAAATGCACAAACTATAATTTCTCCGCATTGCAAGGTGCAATTCTGAAATTTTTTGCTTTTTCCTGCTCCTCTTAGCATGATAAAGAAGATTCAAAGAGAGTGAGATGCCAGCTCCTTTCATTCAGTCAGTAGCTTCAATCATTTCTGGTATATGAATAACATGATGTTTTTCAATAGCAAAAATCAATGAATATTGTAAATGCACAAACAGTAATTTCTCCGCATTGCAAGGTGCAATTCTGAAATTTTTTGCTTTTTCCTGCTCCTCTTAGCATGATAAAGAAGATTCAAAGAGAGTGAGATGCCAGCTCCTTTCATTCAGTCAGTAGCTTCAATCATTTCTGGACGTTTTTCAATGGCAAAAATCATTGAATATTGTAAATGCACAAACAGTAATTTCTCCGCATTGCAAGGTGCAATTCTGAAATTTTTTACTTTTTCCTGCTCCTCTTAGCATGATAAAGAAGATTCAAAGAGTGTGAGATGCCAGCTCCTTTCATTCAGTCAGTAGCTTCAATCATTTCTGGTATATGAATAACATGATGTTTTTCAATCGCAAAAATCAATGAATATTGTAAATGCACAAACAGTAATTTCTCCGCATTGCAAGGTGCAATTCTGAAATGTTTTGCTTTTTCCTGCTCCTCTTAGCATGATAAAGAAGATTCAAAGAGAGTGAGATGCCAGCTCCTTTCATTCAGTCAGTAGCTTCAATCATTTCTGGACGTTTTTCAATGGCAAAAATCAATGAATATTGTAAATGCACAAACAGTAATTTCTCCGCATTGCAAGGTGCAATTCTGAAATTTTTTGCTTTTTCCTGCTCCTCTTAGCATGACAAAGAAGATTCAAAGAGAGTGAGATGCCAGATCCTTTCCTTCAGTCAGTAGCTTCAATCATTTCTGGTATATGAATAACATGATGTTTTTCAATGGCAAAAATCAATGAATTTTGTAAATGCACAAACAGTAATTTCTCCGCATTGCAAGGCGCAATTCTGAAATTTTTTGCTTTTTCCTGCTCCTCTTAGCATGATAAAGAAGATTCAAAGAGAGTGAGATGCCAGCTCCTTTCATTCAGTCAGTAGCTTCAATCATTTCTGGACATTTTTCAATGGCAAAAATCAATGAATATTGTAAATGCACAAACAGTAATTTCTCCGCATTGCAAGGTGCAATTCTGAAATTTTTTGCTTTTTCCTGCTCCTCTTAGCATGATAAAGAAGATTCAAAGAGAGTGAGATGCCAGCTCCTTTCATTCAGTCAGTAGCTTCAATCATTTCTGGACGTTTTTCAATGGCAAAAATCAATGAATATTGTAAATGCACAAACAGTAATTTCTCCGCATTGCAAGGTGCAATTCTGAAATTTTTTGCTTTTTCCTGCTCCTCTTAGCATGATAAAGAAGATTCAAAGAGAGTGATATGCTAGCTCCTTTCATTCAGTCAGTAGCTTCAATCATTTCTGGACGTTTTTCAATGGCAAAAATCATTGAATATTGTAAATGCACAAACAGTAATTTCTCCGCATTGCAAGGTGCAATTCTGAAATTTTTTACTTTTTCCTGCTCCTCTTAGCATGATAAAGAAGATTCAAAGAGAGTGAGATGCCAGCTCCTTTCATTCAGTCAGTAGCTTCAATCATTTCTGGTATATGAATAACATGATGTTTTTCAATCGCAAAAATCAATGAATATTGTAAATGCACAAACAGTAATTTCTCCGCATTGCAAGGTGCAATTCTGAAATGTTTTGCTTTTTCCTGCTCCTCTTAGCATGATAAAGAAGATTCAAAGAGAGTGAGATGCCAGCTCCTTTCATTCAGTCAGTAGCTTCAATCATTTCTGGACGTTTTTCAATGGCAAAAATCAATGAATATTGTAAATGCACAAACAGTAATTTCTCCGCATTGCAAGGTGCAATTCTGAAATTTTTTGCTTTTTCCTGCTCCTCTTAGCATGACAAAGAAGATTCAAAGAGAGTGAGATGCCAGATCCTTTCCTTCAGTCAGTAGCTTCAATCATTTCTGGTATATGAATAACATGATGTTTTTCAATGGCAAAAATCAATGAATTTTGTAAATGCACAAACAGTAATTTCTCCGCATTGCAAGGCGCAATTCTGAAATTTTTTGCTTTTTCCTGCTCCTCTTAGCATGATAAAGAAGATTCAAAGAGAGTGAGATGCCAGCTCCTTTCATTCAGTCAGTAGCTTCAATCATTTCTGGACGCTTTTCAATGGCAAAATTCAATGAATATTGTAAATGCACAAACTGTAATTTCTCCGCATTGCAAGGTGCAATTCTGAAATTTTTTGCTTTTTCCTGCTCCTCTTAGCATGATAAAGAAGATTCAAAGAGAGTGAGATGCCAGCTCCTTTCATTCAGTCAGTAGCTTCAATCATTTCTGGTATATGAATAACATGATGTTTTTCAATAGCAAAAATCAATGAATATTGTAAATGCACAAACAGTAATTTCTCCGCATTGCAAGGTGCAATTCTGAAATTTTTTGCTTTTTCCTGCTCCTCTTAGCATGATAAAGAAGACTCAAAGAGAGTGAGATGCCAGCTCCTTTCATTCAGTCAGTAGCTTCAATCATTTCTGGACGTTTTTCAATGGCAAAAATCAATGAATATTGTAAATGCACAAACAGTAATTTCTCCGCATTGCAAGGTGCAATTCTGAAATTTTTTGCTTTTTCCTGCTCCTCTTAGCATGATAAAGAAGATTCAAAGAGAGTGAGATGCCAGCTCCTTTCATTCAGTCAGTAGCTTCAATCATTTCTGGACGTTTTTCAATGGCAAAAATCAATGAATATTGTAAATGCACAAACTATAATTTCTCCGCATTGCAAGGTGCAATTCTGAAATTTTTTGCTTTTTCCTGCTCCTCTTAGCATGATAAAGAAGATTCAAAGAGAGTGAGATGCCAGCTCCTTTCATTCAGTCAGTAGCTTCAATCATTTCTGGTATATGAATAACATGATGTTTTTCAATAGCAAAAATCAATGAATATTGTAAATGCACAAACAGTAATTTCTCCGCATTGCAAGGTGCAATTCTGAAATTTTTTGCTTTTTCCTGCTCCTCTTAGCATGATAAAGAAGATTCAAAGAGAGTGAGATGCCAGCTCCTTTCATTCAGTCAGTAGCTTCAATCATTTCTGGACGTTTTTCAATGGCAAAAATCAATGAATATTGTAAATGCACAAACTATAATTTCTCCGCATTGCAAGGTGCAGTTCTGAAATTTTTTGCTTTTTCCTGCTCCTCTTAGCATGATAAAGAAGATTCAAAGAGAGTGAGATGCCAGCTCCTTTCATTCAGTCAGTAGCTTCAATCATTTCTGGTATATGATTAACATGATGTTTTTCAATAGCAAAAATCAATGAATATTGTAAATGCACAAACAGTAATTTCTCCGCATTGCAAGGTGCAATTCTGAAATTTTTTGCTTTTTCCTGCTCCTCTTAGCATGATAAAGAAGATTCAAAGAGAGTGAGATGCCAGCTCCTTTCATTCAGTCAGTAGCTTCAATCATTTCTGGACGTTTTTCAATGGCAAAAATCAATGAATATTGTAAATGCACAAACAGTAATTTCTCCGCATTGCAAGGTGCAATTCTGAAATTTTTTGCTTTTTCCTGCTCCTCTTAGCATGATAAACAAGATTCAAAGAGAGTGAGATGCCAGCTCCTTTCATTCAGTCAGTAGCTTCAATCATTTCTGGACGTTTTTCAATGGCAAAAATCATTGAATATTGTAAATGCACAAACAGTAATTTCTCCGCATTGCAAGGTGCAATTCTGAAATTTTTTACTTTTTCCTGCTCCTCTTAGCATGATAAAGAAGATTCAAAGAGAGTGAGATGCCAGCTCCTTTCATGCAGTCAGTAGCTTCAATCATTTCTGGTATATGAATAACATGATGTTTTTCAATCGCAAAAATCAATGAATATTGTAAATGCACAAACAGTAATTTCTCCGCATTGCAAGGTGCAATTCTGAAATGTTTTGCTTTTTCCTGCTCCTCTTAGCATGATAAAGAAGATTCAAAGAGAGTGAGATGCCAGCTCCTTTCATTCAGTCAGTAGCTTCAATCATTTCTGGACGTTTTTCAATGGCAAAAATCAATGAATATTGTAAATGCACAAACAGTAATTTCTCCGCATTGCAAGGTGCAATTCTGAAATTTTTTGCTTTTTCCTGCTCCTCTTAGCATGACAAAGAAGATTCAAAGAGAGTGAGATGCCAGATCCTTTCCTTCAGTCAGTAGCTTCAATCATTTCTGGTATATGAATAACATGATGTTTTTCAATGGCAAAAATCAATGAATTTTGTAAATGCACAAACAGTAATTTCTCCGCATTGCAAGGCGCAATTCTGAAATTTTTTGCTTTTTCCTGCTCCTCTTAGCATGATAAAGAAGATTCAAAGAGAGTGAGATGCCAGCTCCTTTCATTCAGTCAGTAGCTTCAATCATTTCTGGACATTTTTCAATGGCAAAAATCAATGAATATTGTAAATGCACAAACAGTAATTTCTCCGCATTGCAAGGTGCAATTCTGAAATTTTTTGCTTTTTCCTGCTCCTCTTAGCATGATAAAGAAGATTCAAAGAGAGTGAGATGCCAGCTCCTTTCATTCAGTCAGTAGCTTCAATCATTTCTGGACGTTTTTCAATGGCAAAAATCAATGAATATTGTAAATGCACAAACAGTAATTTCTCCGCATTGCAAGGTGCAATTCTGAAATTTTTTGCTTTTTCCTGCTCCTCTTAGCATGATAAAGAAGATTCAAAGAGAGTGAGATGCCAGCTCCTTTCATTCAGTCAGTAGCTTCAATCATTTCTGGACGTTTTTCAATGGCAAAAATCAATGAATATTGTAAATGCACAAACTGCAATTTCTCCGCATTGCAAGGTGCAATTCTGAATTTTTTTGCTTTTTCCTGCTCCTCTTAGCATGATAAAGAAGATTCAAAGAGAGTGAGATGCCAGCTCCTTTCATTCAGTCAGTAGCTTCAATCATTTCTGGTATATGAATAACATGATGTTTTTCAATGGCAAAAATCAATGAATATTGTAAATGCACAAACAGTAATTTCTCCGCATTGCAAGGTGCAATTCTGAAATTTTTTGCTTTTTCCTGCTCCTCTTAGCATGATAAAGAAGATTCAAAGAGAGTGAGATGCCAGCTCCTTTCATTCAGTCAGTAGCTTCAATCATTTCTGGACGTTTTTCAATGGCAAAAATCATTGAATATTGTAAATGCACAAACAGTAATTTCTCCGCATTGCAAGGTGCAATTCTGAAATTTTTTACTTTTTCCTGCTCCTCTTAGCATGACAAAGAAGATTCAAAGAGAGTGAGATGCCAGCTCTTTTCATTCAGTCAGTAGCTTCAATCATTTCTGGTATATGAATAACATGATGTTTTTCGATCGCAAAAATCAATGAATATTGTAAATGCACAAACAGTAATTTCTCCGCATTGCAAGGTGCAATTCTGAAATGTTTTGCTTTTTCCTGCTCCTCTTAGCATGATAAAGAAGATTCAAAGAGAGTGAGATGCCAGCTCCTTTCATTCAGTCAGTAGCTTCAATCATTTCTGGACGTTTTTCAATGGCAAAAATCAATGAATATTGTAAATGCACAAACAGTAATTTCTCCGCATTGCAAGGTGCAATTCTGAAATTTTTTGCTTTTTCCTGCTCCTCTTAGCATGACAAAGAAGATTCAAAGAGAGTGAGATGCCAGATCCTTTCCTTCAGTCAGTAGCTTCAATCATTTCTGGTATATGAATAACATGATGTTTTTCAATGGCAAAAATCAATGAATTTTGTAAATGCACAAACAGTAATTTCTCCGCATTGCAAGGCGCAATTCTGAAATTTTTTGCTTTTTCCTGCTCCTCTTAGCATGATAAATAAGATTCAAAGAGAGTGAGATGCCAGCTCCTTTCATTCAGTCAGTAGCTTCAATCATTTCTGGACATTTTTCAATGGCAAAAATCAATGAATATTGTAAATGCACAAACAGTAATTTCTCCGCATTGCAAGGTGCAATTCTGAAATTTTTTGCTTTTTCCTGCTCCTCTTAGCATGATAAAGAAGATTCAAAGAGAGTGAGATGCCAGCTCCTTTCATTCAGTCAGTAGCTTCAATCATTTCTGGACGTTTTTCAATGGCAAAAATCAATGAATATTGTAAATGCACAAACAGTAATTTCTCCGCATTGCAAGGTGCAATTCTGAAATTTTTTGCTTTTTCCTGCTCCTCTTAGCATGATAAAGAAGATTCAAAGAGAGTGAGATGCCAGCTTCTTTCATTCAGTCAGTAGCTTCAATCATTTCTGGACGTTTTTCAATGGCAAAAATCATTGAATATTGTAAATGCACAAACAGTAATTTCTCCGCATTGCAAGGTGCAATTCTGAAATTTTTTACTTTTTCCTGCTCCTCTTAGCATGATAAAGAAGATTCAAAGAGAGTGAGATGCCAGCTCCTTTCATTCAGTCAGTAGCTTCAATCATTTCTGGTATATGAATAACATGATGTTTTTCAATCGCAAAAATCAATGAATATTGTAAATGCACAAACAGTAATTTCTCCGCATTGCAAGGTGCAATTCTGAAATGTTTTGCTTTTTACTGCTCCTCTTAGCATGATAAAGAAGATTCAAAGAGAGTGAGATGCCAGCTCCTTTCATTCAGTCAGTAGCTTCAATCATTTCTGGACGTTTTTCAATGGCAAAAATCAATGAATATTGTAAATGCACAAACAGTAATTTCTCCGCATTGCAAGGTGCAATTCTGAAATTTTTTGCTTTTTCCTGCTCCTCTTAGCATGACAAAGAAGATTCAAAGAGAGTGAGATGCCAGATCCTTTCCTTCAGTCAGTAGCTTCAATCATTTCTGGTATATGAATAACATGATGTTTTTCAATGGCAAAAATCAATGAATTTTGTAAATGCACAAACAGTAATTTCTCCGCATTGCAAGGCGCAATTCTGAAATTTTTTGCTTTTTCCTGCTCCTCTTAGCATGATAAAGAAGATTCAAAGAGAGTGAGATGCCAGCTCCTTTCATTCAGTCAGTAGCTTCAATCATTTCTGGACATTTTTCAATGGCAAAAATCAATGACTATTGTAAATGCACAAACAGTAATTTCTCCGCATTGCAAGGTGCAATTCTGAAATTTTTTGCTTTTTCCTGCTCCTCTTAGCATGATAAAGAAGATTCAAAGAGAGTGAGATGCCAGCTCCTTTCATTCAGTCAGTAGCTTCAATCATTTCTGGACGTTTTTCAATGGCAAAAATCAATGAATATTGTAAATGCACAAACAGTAATTTCTCCGCATTGCAAGGTGCAATTCTGAAATTTTTTGCTTTTTCCTGCTCCTCTTAGCATGATAAAGAAGATTCAAAGAGAGTGAGATGCCAGCTCCTTTCATTCAGTCAGTAGCTTCAATCATTTCTGGACGTTTTTCAATGGCAAAAATCAATGAATATTGTAAATGCACAAACTGCAATTTCTCCGCATTGCAAGGTGCAATTCTGAAATTTTTTGCTTTTTCCTGCTCCTCTTAGCATGATAAAGAAGATTCACAGAGAGTGAGATGCCAGCTCCTTTCATTCAGTCAGTAGCTTCAATCATTTCTGGTATATGAATAACATGATGTTTTTCAATGGCAAAAATCAATGAATATTGTAAATGCACAAACAGTAATTTCTCCGCATTGCAAGGTGCAAGTCTGAAATTTTTTGCTTTTTCCTGCTCCTCTTAGCATGATAAAGAAGATTCAAAGAGAGTGAGATGCCAGCTACTTTCATTCAGTCAGTAGCTTCAATCATTTCTGGACGTTTTTCAATGGTAAAAATCAATGAATATTGTAAATGCACAAACAGTAATTTCTCCACATTGCAAGGTGCAATTCTGAAATTTTTTGCTTTTTCCTGCTCCTCTTAGCATGATAAAGAAGATTCAAAGAGAGTGAGATGCCAGCTCTTTCATTCAGTCAGTAGCTTCAAACATTTCTGGTATATGAATAACATGATGTTTTTCAATGGCAAAAATCAATGAATATTGTAAATGCACAAACAGTAATTTCTCCGCATTGCAAGGTGCAATTCTGAAATTTTTTGCTTTTTCCTGCTCCACTTAGCATGATAAAGAATATTCAAAGAGAGTGAGATGCCAGCTCCTTTCATTCAGTCAGTAGCTTCAATCATTTCTGGATGTTTTTCAATGGCAAAAATCAATGAATATTGTAAATGCACAAACTGTAATTTCTCCGCATTGCAAGGTGCAATTCTGAAATTTTTTGCTTTTTCCTGCTCCTCTTAGCATGATAAAGAAGATTCAAAGAGAGTGAGATGCCAGCTCCTTTCATTCAGTCAGTAGCTTCAATCATTTCTGGACGTTTTTCAATGGCAAAAATCAATGAATATTGTAAATGCACAAACAGTAATTTCTCCGCATTGCAAGGTGCAATTCTGAAATTTTTTGCTTTTTCCTGCTCCTCTTAGCATGATAAAGAAGATTCAAAGAGAGTGAGATGCCAGCTCCTTTCATTCAGTCAGTACCTTCAATCATTTCTGGACGTTTTTCAATGGCAAAAATCAATGAATATTGTAAATGCACAAACAGTAATTTTTCCGCATTGCAAGGTGCAATTCTGAAATTTTTTGCTTTTTCCCGCTCCTCTTAGCATGATAAAGAAGATTCAAAGAGAGTGAGGTGCCAGCTCCTTTCATTCAGTCAGTAGCTTCAAACATTTCTGGTATATGAATAACATGTTTTTCAATGGCAAAAATCAATGAATATTGTAAATGCACAAACAGTAATTTCTCCGCATTGCAAGGTGCAATTCTGAAATTTTTTGCTTTTTCCTGCTCCTCTTAGCATGATAAAGAAGATTCAAAGAGAGTGAGATGCCAGCTCCTTTCATTCAGTCAGTAGCTTCAATCATTTCTGGACGTTTTTAAATGGCAAAAATCAATGAATATTGTAAATGCACAAACAGTAATTTCTCCGCATTGCAAGGTGCAATTCTGAAATTTTTTGCTTTTTCCTGCTCCTCTTAGCATGATAAAGAAGATTCAAAGAGAGTGAGATGCCAGCTCCTTTCATTCAGTCAGTAGCTTCAAACATTTCTGGTATATGAATAACATGATGTTTTTCAATGGCAAAAATCAATGAATATTGTAAATGCACAAACAGTAATTTCTCCGCATTGCAAGGTGCAAGTCTGAAATTTTTTGCTTTTTCCTGCTCCTCTTAGCATGATAAAGAAGATTCAAAGAGAGTGAGATGCCAGCTACTTTCATTCAGTCAGTAGCTTCAATCATTTCTGGACGTTTTTCAATGGTAAAAATCAATGAATATTGTAAATGCACAAACAGTAATTTCTCCACATTGCAAGGTGCAATTCTAAAATTTTTTGCTTTTTCCTGCTCCTCTTAGCATGATAAAGAAGATTCAAAGAGAGTGAGATGCCAGCTCCTTTCATTCAGTCAGTAGCTTCAAACATTTCTGGTATATGAATAACATGATGTTTTTCAATGGCAAAAATCAATGAATATTGTAAATGCACAAACAGTAATTTCTCCGCATTGCAAGGTGCAATTCTGAAATTTTTTGCTTTTTCCTGCTCCTCTTAGCATGATTCAAAGAGAGTGAGATGCCAGCTCCTTTCATTCAGTCAGTAGCTTCAATCATTTCTGGACATTTTTCAATGGCAAAAATCAATGAATATTGTAAATGCACAAACAGTAATTTCTCCGCATTGCAAGGTGCAATTCTGAAATTTTTTGCTTTTTCCTGCTCCTCTTAGCATGATAAAGAAGATTCAAAGAGAGTGAGATGTCAGCTCCTTTCATTCAGTCAGTAGCTTCAAACATTTCTGGTATATGAATAACATGATGTTTTTCAATGGCAAAAATCAATGAATATTGTAAATGCACAAACAGTAATTTCTCCGCATTGCAAGGTGCAATTCTGAAATTTTTTGCTTTTTCCTGCTCCTCTTAGCATGATAAAGAAGATTCAAAGAGAGTGAGATGCCAGCTCCTTTCATTCAGTCAGTAGCTTCAAACATTTCTGGTATATGAATAACATGATGTTTTTCAATGGCAAAAATCAATGAATATTGTAAATGCACAAATAGTAATTTCTCCGCATTGCAAGGTGCAAGTCTGAAATTTTTTGCTTTTTCCTGCTCCTCTTAGCATGATAAAGAAGATTCAAAGAGAGTGAGATGCCAGCTACTTTCATTCAGTCAGTAGCTTCAATCATTTCTGGACGTTTTTCAATGGTAAAAATCAATGAATATTGTAAATGCACAAACAGTAATTTCTCCACATTGCAAGGTGCAATTCTGAAATTTTTTGCTTTTTCCTGCTCCTCTTAGCATGATAAAGAAGATTCAAAGAGATTGAGATGCCAGCTCCTTTCATTCAGTCAGTAGCTTCAAACATTTCTTGTATATGAATAACATGATGTTTTTCAATGGCAAAAATCAATGAATATTGTAAATGCACAAACAGTAATTTCTCCGCATTGCAAGGTGCAATTCTGAAATTTTTTGCTTTTTCCTGCTCCTCTTAGCATGATAAAGAAGATTCAAAGAGAGTGAGATGCCAGCTCCTTTCATTCAGTCAGTAGCTTCAAACATTTCTGGTATATGAATAACATGATGTTTTTCAATGGCAAAAATCAATGAATATTGTAAATGCACAAACAGTAATTTCTCCGCATTGCAAGGTGCAAGTCTGAAATTTTTTGCTTTTTCCTGCTCCTCTTAGCATGATAAAGAAAATTCAAAGAGAGTGAGATGCCAGCTACTTTCATTCAGTCAGTAGCTTCAATCATTTCTGGACGTTTTTCAATGGTAAAAATCAATGAATATTGTAAATGCACAAACAGTAATTTCTCCACATTGCAAGGTGCAATTCTGAAATTTTTTGCTTTTTCCTGCTCCTCTTAGCATGATAAAGAAGATTCAAAGAGAGTGAGATGCCAGCTCCTTTCATTCAGTCAGTAGCTTCAAACATTTCTGGTATATAAATAACATGATGTTTTTCAATGGCAAAAATCAATGAATATTGTAAATGCACAAACAGTAATTTCTCCGCATTGCAAGGTGCAATTCTGAAATTTTTTGCTTTTTCCTGTTCCTCTTAGCATGATAAAGAAGATTCAAAGAGAGTGAGATGCCAGCTCCTTTCATTCAGTCAGTAGCTTCAATCATTTCTGGACGTTTCTCAATGGCAAAAATCAATGAATATTGTAAATGCACAAACTGTAATTTCTCCGCATTGCAAGGTGCAATTCTGAAATTTTTTGCTTTTTCCTGCTCCTCTTAGCATGATAAAGAAGATTCAAAGAGAGTGAGATGCCAGCTCCTTTCATTCAGTCAGTAGCTTCAATCATTTCTGGACGTTTTTCAATGGCAAAAATCAATGAATATTGTAAATGCACAAACAGTAATTTCTCCGCATTGCAAGGTGCAATTCTGAAATTTTTTGCATTTTCCTGCTCCTCTTAGCATGATAAAGAAGATTCAAAGAGAGTGAGATGCCAGCTCCTTTCATTCAGTCAGTACCTTCAATCATTTCTGGACGTTTTTCAATGGCAAAAATCAATGAATATTGTAAATGCACAAACAGTAATTTCTCCGCATTGCAAGGTGCAATTCTGAAATTTTTTGCTTTTTCCCGCTCCTCTTAGCATGATAAAGAAGATTCAAAGAGAGTGAGGTGCCAGCTCCTTTCATTCAGTCAGTAGCTTCAAACATTTCTGGTATATGAATTACATGTTTTTCAATGGCAAAAATCAATGAATATTGTAAATGCACAAACAGTAATTTCTCCGCATTGCAAGGTGCAATTCTGAAATTTTTTGCTTTTTCCTGCTCCTCTTAGCATGATAAAGAAGATTCAAAGAGAGTGAGATGCCAGCTCCTTTCATTCAGTCAGTAGCTTCAATCATTTCTGGACGTTTTTCAATGGCAAAAATCAATGAATATTGTAAATGCACAAACAGTAATTTCTCCGCATTGCAAGGTGCAATTCTGAAATTTTTTGCTTTTTCCTGCTCCTCTTAGCATGATAAAGAAGATTCAAAGAGAGTGAGATGCCAGCTCCTTTCATTCAGTCAGTAGCTTCAATCATTTCTGGACGTTTTTCAATGGCAAAAATCAATGAATATTGTAAATGCACAAAAAGTAATTTCTCCGCATTGCAAGGTGCAATTCTGAAATTTTTTGCTTTTTCCTGCTCCTCTTAGCATGATAAAGAAGATTCAAAGAGAGTGAGATGCCAGCTCCTTTCATTCAGTCAGTAGCTTCAAACATTTCTGGTATATGAATAACATGATGTTTTTCAATGGCAAAAATCAATGAATATTGTAAATGCACAAACAGTAATTTCTCCGCATTGCAAGGTGCAAGTCTGAAATTTTTTGCTTTTTCCTGCTCCTCTTAGCATGATAAAAAAGATTCAAAGAGAGTGAGATGGCAGCTACTTTCATTCAGTCAGTAGCTTCAATCATTTCTGAACGTTTTTCAATGGTAAAAATCAATGAATATTGTAAATGCACAAACAGTAATTTCTCCACATTGCAAGGTGCAATTCTGAAATTTTTTGCTTTTTCCTGCTCCTCTTAGCATGATAAAGAAGATTCAAAGAGAGTGAGATGCCAGCTCCTTTCATTCAGTCAGTAGCTTCAAACATTTCTGGTATATGAATAACATGATGTTTTTCAATGGCAAAAATCAATGAATATTGTAAATGCACAAACAGTAATTTCTCCGCATTGCAAGGTGCAATTCTGAAATTTCTTGCTTTTTCCTGCTCCTCTTAGCATGATAAAGAAGATTCAAAGAGAGTGAGATGCCAGCTCCTTTCATTCAGTCAGTAGCTTCAATCATTTCTGGTATATGAATAACATGATGTTTTTCAATGGCAAAAATCAATGAATATTGTAAATGCACAAACAGTAATTTCTCCGCATTGCAAGGTGCAATTCTGAAATTTTTTGCTTTTTCCTGCTCCTCTTAGCATGATAAAGAAGATTCAAAGAGAGTGAGATGCCAGCTCCTTTCATTCAGTCAGTAGCTTCAATCATTTCTGGACTTTTTTCAACGGCAAAAATCAATGAATATTGTAAATGCACAAACAGTAATTTCTCCGCATTGCAAGGTGCAATTCTGAAATATTTTGCTTTTTCCTGCTCCTCTTAGCATGATAAAGAAGATTCAAAGAGAGTGAGATGCCAGCTCCTTTCATTCAGTCAGTAGCTTCAATCATTTCTGGACGTTTTTCAATGGCAAAAATCAATGTATATTGTAAATGCACAAACAGTAATTTCTCCGCATTGCAAGGTGCAATTCTGAAATTTTTTGCTTTTTCCTGCTCCTCTTAGCATGATAAAGAAGATTCAAAGAGAGTGAGATGCCAGCTCCTTTCATTCAGTCAGTAGCTTCAATCATTTCTGGACGTTTTTCAATGGCAAAAATCAATGAATATTGTAAATGCACAAACAGTAATTTCTCCGCATTGCAAGGTGCAATTCTGAAATTTTTTGCTTTTTCCTGCTCCTCTTAGCATGATAAAGAAGATTCAAAGAGAGTGAGATGCCAGCTCCTTTCATTCAGTCAGTAGCTTCAAACATTTCTGGTATATGAATAACATGATGTTTTTCAATGGCAAAAATCAATGAATTTTGTAAATGCACAAACAGCAATTTCTCCGCATTGCAAGGTGCAATTCTGAAATTTTTTGCTTTTTCCTGCTCCTCTTAGCATGATAAAGAAGATTCAAAGAGAGTGAGATGCCAGCTCCTTTCATTCAGTCAGTAGCTTCAATCATTTCTGGACGTTTTTCAATGGCAAAAATCAATGAATATTGTAAATGCACAAACAGTAATTTCTCCGCATTGCGAGGTGCAATTCTGAAATTTTTTGCTTTTTCCTGCTCCTCTTAGCATGATAAAGAAGATTCAAAGAGAGTGAGATGCCAGCTCCTTTCATTCAGTCAGTAGCTTCAATCATTTCTGGTATGTGAATAACATGATGTTTTTCAATGGCAAAAATCAATGAATATTGTAAATGCACAAACAGTAATTTCTCCGCATTGCAAGGTGCAATTCTGAAATGTTTTGCTTTTTCCTGCTCCTCTTAGCATGATAAAGAAGATTCAAAGAGAGTGAGATGCCAGCTCCTTTCATTCATTCAGTAGCTTCAATCATTTCTGGTATATGAATAACATGATGTTTTTCAATGGCAAAAATCAATGAATATTGTAAATGCACAAACAGTAATTTATTCGCATTGCAAGGTGCAATTCTGAAATTTTTTGGTTTTTCCTGCTTCTCTTAGCATGATAAAGAAGATTCAAAGAGAGTGAGATGCCAGCTCCTTTCATTCAGTCAGTAGCTTCAAACATTTCTGGTATATGAATAACATGATGTTTTTCAATGGCAAAAATCAATGAATATTGTAAATGCACAAACAGTAATTTCTCCGCATTGCAAGGTGCAATTCTGAAATTTTTTGCCTTTTCCTGCTCCTCTTAGCATGATAAAGAAGATTCAAAGAGAGTGAGATGCCAGCTCCTTTCATTCAGTCAGTAGCTTCAATCATTTCTGGACGTTTTTCAATGGCAAAAATCAATGAATATTGTAAATGCACAAACAGTAATTTCTCCGCATTGCAAGGTGCAATTCTGAAATTTTTTGCTTTTTCCTGCTCCTCTTAGCATGATAAAGAAGATTCAAAGAGAGTGAGATTCCAGCTCCTTTCATTCAGTCAGTAGCTTCAAACATTTCTGGTATATGAATAACATGATGTTTTTCAATGGCAAAAATCAATGAATATTGTAAATGCACAAACAGTAATTTCTCCGCATTGCAAGGTGCAATTCTGAAATTTTTTGCTTTTTCCTGCTCCTCTTAGCATGATAAAGAAGATTCAAAGAGAGTGAGATGCCAGCTCCTTTCATTCAGTCAGTAGCTTCAATCATTTCTGGACGTTTTTCAATGGCAAAAATCAATGAATATTGTAAATGCACAAACAGTAATTTCTCCGCATTGCAAGGTGCAATTCTGAAATTTTTTGCTTTTTCCTGCTCCTCTTAGCATGATAAAGAAGATTCAAAGAGAGTGAGATGCCAGCTCCTTTCATTCAGTCAGTAGCTTCAATCATTTCTGGTATATGAATAACATGGTTTTTCAATGGCAAAAATCAATGAATATTGTAAATGCACAAACAGTAATTTCTCCGCATTGCAAGGTGCAATTCTGAAATTTTTTGCTTTTTCCTGCTCCTCTTAGCATGATAAAGAAGATTCAAAGAGAGTGAGATGCCAGCTCCTTTCATTCAGTCAGTAGCTTCAATCATTTCTGGACGTTTTTCAATGGCAAAAATCAATGAATATTGTAAATGCACAAACAGTAATTTCTCCGCATTGCAAGGTGCAATTCTGAAATTTTTTGCTTTTTCCTGCTCCTCTTAGCATGATAAAGAAGATTCAAAGAGAGTGACATGCCAGCTCCTTTCATTCAGTCAGTAGCTTCAAACATTTCTGGTATATGAATAACATGATGTTTTTCAATGGCAAAAATCAATGAATATTGTAAATGCACAAACAGTAATTTCTCCGCATTGCAAGGTGCAATTCTGAAATTTTTTGCTTTTTCCTGCTCCTCTTAGCATGATAAAGAAGATTCAAAGAGAGTGAGATGCCAGCTCCTTTCATTCAGTCAGTAGCTTCAATCATTTCTGGACGTTTTTCAATGGCAAAAATCAATGAATATTGTAAATGCACAAACAGTAATTTCTCCGCATTGCAAGGTGCAATTCTGAAATTTTTTGCTTTTTCCTGCTCCTCTTAGCATGATAAAGAAGATTCAAAGAGAGTGAGATGCCAGCTCCTTTCATTCAGTCAGTAGCTTCAATCATTTCTGGACGTTTTTCAACGGCAAAAATCAATGAATATTGTAAATGCACAAACAGTAATTTCTCCGCATTGCAAGGTGCAATTCTGAAATTTTTTGCTTTTTCCTGCTCCTCTTAGCATGATAAAGAAGATTCAAAGAGAGTGAGATGCCAGCTCCTTTCATTCAGTCGGTAGGTTCAATCATTTCTGGACGTTTTTCAATGGCAAAAATCAATGAATATTGTAAATGCACAAACAGTAATTTCTCCGCATTGCAAGGTGCAATTCTGAAATTTTTTGCTTTTTCCTGCTCCTCTTAGCATGATAAAGAAGATTCAAAGAGAGTGAGATGCCAGCTCCTTTCATTCAGTCAGTAGCTTCAATCATTTCTGGACGTTTTTCAATGGCAAAAATCAATGAATATTGTAAATGCACAAACAGTAATTTCTCCGCATTGCAAGGTGCAATTCTGAAATTTTTTGCTTTTTCCTGCTCCTCTTAGCATGATAAAGAAGATTCAAAGAGAGTGAGATGCCAGCTCCTTTCATTCAGTCAGTAGCTTCAATCATTTCTGGACGTTTTTCAATGGCAAAAATCAATGTATATTGTAAATGCACAAACAGTAATTTCTCCGCATTGCAAGGTGCAATTCTGAAATTTTTTGCTTTTTCCTGCTCCTCTTAGCATGATAAAGAAGATTCAAAGAGAGTGAGATGCCAGCTCCTTTCATTCAGTCAGTAGCTTCAATCATTTCTGGACGTTTTTCAATGGCAAAAATCAATGTATATTGTAAATGCACAAACAGTAATTTCTCCGCATTGCAAGGTGCAATTCTGAAATTTTTTGCTTTTTCCTGCTCCTCTTAGCATGATAAAGAAGATTCAAAGAGAGTGAGATGCCAGCTCCTTTCATTCAGTCAGTAGCTTCAATCATTTCTGGACGTTTTTCAATGGCAAAAATCAATGAATATTGTAAATGCACAAACAGTAATTTCTCCGCATTGCAAGGTGCAATTCTGAAATTTTTTGCTTTTTCCTGCTCCTCTTAGCATGATAAAGAAGATTCAAAGAGAGTGAGATGCCAGCTCCTTTCATTCAGTCAGTAGCTTCAAACATTTCTGGTATATGAATAACATGATGTTTTTCAATGGCAAAAATCAATGAATTTTGTAAATGCACAAACAGCAATTTCTCCGCATTGCAAGGTGCAATTCTGAAATTTTTTGCTTTTTCCTGCTCCTCTTAGCATGATAAAGAAGATTCAAAGAGAGTGAGATGCCAGCTCCTTTCATTCAGTCAGTAGCTTCAATCATTTCTGGACGTTTTTCAATGGCAAAAATCAATGAATATTGTAAATGCACAAACAGTAATTTCTCCGCATTGCAAGGTGCAATTCTGAAATTTTTTGCTTTTTCCTGCTCCTCTTAGCATGATAAAGAAGATTCAAAGAGAGTGAGATGCCAGCTCCTTTCATTCAGTCAGTAGCTTCAATCATTTCTGGTATATGAATAACATGATGTTTTTCAATGGCAAAAATCAATGAATATTGTAAATGCACAAACAGTAATTTATTCGCATTGCAAGGTGCAATTCTGAAATTTTTTGCTTTTTCCTGCTCCTCTTAGCATGATAAAGAAGATTCAAAGAGAGTGAGATGCCAGCTCCTTTCATTCAGTCAGTAGCTTCAAACATTTCTGGTATATGAATAACATGATGTTTTTCAATGGCAAAAATCAATGAATATTGTAAATGCACAAACAGTAATTTCTCCGCATTGCAAGGTGCAATTCTGAAATTTTTTGCCTTTTCCTGCTCCTCTTAGCATGATAAAGAAGATTCAAAGAGAGTGAGATGCCAGCTCCTTTCATTCAGTCAGTAGCTTCAATCATTTCTGGACGTTTTTCAATGGCAAAAATCAATGAATATTGTAAATGCACAAACAGTAATTTCTCCGCATGGCAAGGTGCAATTCTGAAATTTTTTGCTTTTTCCTGCTCCTCTTAGCATGATAAAGAAGATTCAAAGAGAGTGAGATGCCAGCTCCTTTCATTCAGTCAGTAGCTTCAAACATTTCTGGTATATGAATAACATGATGTTTTTCAATGGCAAAAATCAATGAATATTGTGAATGCACAAACAGTAATTTCTCCGCATTGCAAGGTGCAATTCTGAATTTTTTTGCTTTTTCCTGCTCCTCTTAGCATGATAAAGAAGATTCAAAGAGAGTGAGATGCCAGCTCCTTTCATTCAGTCAGTAGCTTCAATCATTTCTGGACGTTTTTCAATGGCAAAAATCAATGAATATTGTAAATGCACAAACAGTAATTTCTCCACATTGCAAGGTGCAATTCTGAAATTTTTTGCTTTTTCCTTCTCCTCTTAGCATGATAAAGAAGATTCAAAGAGAGTGAGATGCCAGCTCCTTTCATTCAGTCAGTAGCTTCAATCATTTCTGGTATATGAATAACATGATGTTTTTCAATGGCAAAAATCAATGAATATTGTAAATGCACAAACAGTAATTTCTCCGCATTGCAAGGTGCAATTCTGAAATTTTTTGCTTTTTCCTGCTCCTCTTAGCATGATAAAGAAGATTCAAAGAGAGTGAGATGCCAGCTCCTTTCATTCAGTCAGTAGCTTCAATCATTTCTGGACGTTTTTCAATGGCAAAAATCAATGAATATTGTAAATGCACAAACAGTAATTTCTCCGCATTGCAAGGTGCAATTCTGAAATTTTTTGCTTTTTCCTGCTCCTCTTAGCATGATAAAGAAGATTCAAAGAGAGTGACATGCCAGCTCCTTTCATTCAGTCAGTAGCTTCAAACATTTCTGGTATATGAATAACATGATGTTTTTCAATGGCAAAAATCAATGAATATTGTAAATGCACAAACAGTAATTTCTCCGCATTGCAAGGAGCAATTCTGAAATTTTTTGCATTTTTCCTGCTCCTCTTAGCATGATAAAGAAGATTCAAAGAGAGTGAGATGCCAGCTCCTTTCATTCAGTCAGTAGCTTCAATCATTTCTGGACGTTTTCAATGGCAAAAATCAATGAATATTGTAAATGCACAAACAGTAATTTCTCCGCATTGCAAGGTGCAATTCTGAAATTTTTTGCTTTTTCCTGCTCCTCTTAGCATGATAAAGAAGATTCAAAGAGAGTGAGATGCCAGCTCCTTTCATTCAGTCAGTAGCTTCAAACATTTCTGGACGTTTTTCAATGGCAAAAATCAATGAATATTGTAAATGCACAAACAGTAATTTCTCCGCATTGCAAGGTGCAATTCTGAAATTTTTTGCTTTTTCCTGCTCCTCTTAGCATGATAAAGAAGATTCAAAGAGAGTGAGATGCCAGCTCCTTTCATTCAGTCAGTAGCTTCAATCATTTCTGGTATATGAATAACATGATGTTTAACAATGGCAAAAATCAATGAATATTGTAAATGCACAAATAGTAATTTCTCCGCATTGCAAGGTGCAATTCTGAAATTTTTTGCTTTTTCCTGCTCCTCTTAGCATGATAAAGAAGATTCAAAGAGAGTGAGATGCCAGCTCCTTTCATTCAGTCAGTAGCTTCAATCATTTCTGGACTGTTTTTCAATGGCAAAAATCAATGAATATTGTAAATGCACAAACAGTAATTTCTCCGCATTGCAAGGTGCAATTCTGAAATTTTTTGCTTTTTCCTGCTCCTCTTAGCATGATAAAGAAGATTCAAAGAGAGTGAGATGCCAGCTCCTTTCATTCAGTCAGTAGCTTCAATCATTTCTGGACGTTTTTCAATGGCAAAAATCAATGAATATTGTAAATGCACAAACAGTAATTTCTCCGCATTGCAAGGTGCAATTCTGAAATTTTTTGCTTTTTCCTGCTCCTCTTAGCATGATAAAGAAGATTCAAAGAGAGTGAGATGCCAGCTCCTTTCATTCAGTCAGTAGCTTCAATCATTTCTGGACGTTTTTCAATGGCAAAAATCAATGAATATTGTAAATGCACAAACAGTAATTTCTCCGCATTGCAAGGTGCAATTCTGAAATTTTTTGCTTTTTCCTGCTCCTCTTAGCATGATAAAGAAGATTCAAACGAGAGTGAGATGCCAGCTCCTTTCATTCAGTCAGTAGCTTCAATCATTTCTGGACGTTTTTCAATGGCAAAAATCAATGAATATTGTAAATGCACAAACAGTAATTTCTCCGTATTGCAAGGTGCAATTCTGAAATTTTTTGCTTTTTCCTGCTCCTCTTAGCATGATAAAGAAGATTCAAAGAGAGTGAGATGCCAGCTCCTTTCATTCAGTCAGTAGCTTCAATCATTTCTGGACGTTTTTCAATGGCAAAAATCAATGAATATTGTAAATGCACAAGCAGTAATTTCTCCGCATTGCAAGGTGCAATTCTGAAATTTTTTGCTTTTTCCTGCTCCTCTTAGCATGATAAAGAAGATTCAAAGAGACTGAGATGCCAGCTCCTTTCATTCAGTCAGTAGCTTCAATCATTTCTGGACGTTTTTCAATGGCAAAAATCAATGAATATTGTAAATGCACAAACAGTAATTTCTCCGCATTGCAAGGTGCAATTCTGAAATTTTTACTTTTTCCTGCTCATCTTAGCATGAAAAAGAAGATTCAAAGAGAGTGAGATGCCAGCTCCTTTCATTCAGTCAGTAGCTTCAATCATTTCTGGTATATGAATAACATGATGTTTTTCAATGGCAAAAATCAATGAATATTGTAAATGCACAAACAGTAATTTCTCCGCATTGCAAGGTGCAATTCTGAAATTTTTTGCTTTTTCCTGCTCCTCTTAGCATGATAAAGAAGATT